>NC_057725.1:31069236-31116778 GCF_004010195.1 Chiloscyllium plagiosum
TTTCCTTTGGGGCCTTGGAGGGAGGTGAGGAGCAGATTGTCATGATAGTGGTAAATCATGGAAAATCAATATTCACCTTCCAACATTTGATTTTTAATATTTGAAATTTTCTTGGACTAAAACAGCTTTAAACAAAAAAGGAAAAAGGTTTGTGCGAAGATTTGTAGCTCGGGTACTCGTTGTTATGGTTTTGTTCGCCGAGCTGGAAGTTTTTGTTGCAAATGTTTCGTCCCCTGTCTAGGCGACATCATCAGTGCTTGGGAGCCTCCTGCGAAGCGCTTCTTTGATGTTTCCTCGGTGTTTATAGTGGTCTGTCCCTGCCATTTCCGGTTGTCAGTTTCAGCTGTCCGCTGTAGTGGTTGGTATATTGGGTCCAGGTCGATGTGTTTGTTGGTGGAGTTTGTGGATGAATGCCATGCCTCTAGGAATTCCCTGGCTGTTCTCTGTCTGGCTTGCCCTATGATAGTAGCGTTGTCTCAGTCGAATTCATGTTGCTTGTTGTCTGCATGTGCACGCAGACAACAAGCAACATGAATTCGACTGGGACAACACTGCTATCATAGGGCAAGCCAGACAGAGGACAGCCAGGGAATTCCTAGAGGCATGGTATTCATCCACAAACTCCATCAACAAACACATCGACCTGGACCCAATATACCAACCACTACAGCGGACAGCTGAAACTGACAACCGGGAGCGGCAGGGACAGACCACTATAAACATCGGAGGAAACATCAAAGAAGCGCTTCACAGGAGGCTCCCAAGCACTGATGATGTCGCCTAGCCAGGGGACGAAACGTTTGCAACAAAAACCTCCAGCTCGGCGAACAGAACCACAACAACTATGCCTTCCGTTATATAGAACTGACTTATTGACACAACTGGATCGTTGATGTCCCTTTAAAAGGAAAGGACCCTCTTATCTGGCCTGGTTTTGACACATCAACACCATTTGGTTGTATCTTTATCACTGCCCTAATGTGGCTTAATAACACCCATCATTGTATCAGCTAACCACCTACACAGAGTAACTCATAGGCAATAACTAGGATGTGGTCTTTACCAGCAATTATTCTAATTTTTATTTATTGCTTGGGACAACTGTAGCTCAGTTAATATAACTTTATCCATTGTAAACCGCCCCCCCCCTGCGCCCCTTTATCTTTAAAAGCTTCTGTCTGATCTTTGTTTAGTTCTCTCACCATGTCCTGACTCCCTTACATTTCCATGTAAAGTGAGCGAAATTTGTCTTGAGATTGAGACAACCTTTTTTAAAATGTATTCATTTGTAAAGGTATCACCAACAAGGGAAGCATTTATTGCCCATCCCTAATACAACTAATGAAGAAGCCAATCAAGTATCAACTATGTCTGTAGGTATTCCTCACCTTAGGGACATAATGAATCGGATTTTTTATTTGTAAAACTCTGGTAGTTTCATAGTGACCACTGATACTAGCTTTTTATTCCAGTCTAATTAAACCTTTTAAAAATTTCCTCATTTGCCAAGATTCAATCTGAACTCATGTTTCAGGATAATTTGTTCAGGCTCCTTTGCTATAACATAATCATTCTGCAATCAAACCCCTAATGCTATTATTACTATTTATTGTCTTGATATTTTTAAAAGCTCCTCTTCAGAATAAGTCTTATCAAAGTGGAGTAATTTTTATTTAGATAACCAGAGTTAATGTTTTGCTGATTCTCTCATTTAAATTAGTTTCAGTTTCTTTCAGTAAAAAGAAACAGGCAGATTCTTTAAGACACTATTAACAGGAGTAGAGCATACAGGAGTAGTTTTAACAGGAGTAGTTTACGCACGTATTTTAGGAAGAGGTGAAGTTCCCGATTTTCTTTGGGGTTGATTGTTGCTTCAAAAAGGGGCAAGAAAATATTCTCCAGCATTTTTCCAAAACTAGGCAAGATTTTTTTTGTTCGAAATATATCACTGCAACCAAAGTAAAAAGGCAATGAGAGATCAGTTCACTTTCTCCAACCTCATCACTCATACAATTTTCAAGACAATTTGGTGTTTTCTCATCATCGTCATAGTCTATCTCCGCAATAAACATGTCCAGGTTTCTTCAAACAAACCTATTTATGGGGCAAAATCTTTAATATATCTCAGTGTGAAATGCACTAAAGATGATAGGTTCAAGCCTTATTCCATCAAACTGAACAGATAAAAAAGCTTAACAAAAGTGAGGACTTCAGTGCCAAAGAATGAGGACTGAGGGAGAACTTTAACCTCAAAAGGTTAGAACTGAGGGAGCAATGCAGGGTCACAGGATCAGTACTGAGGGAGCACTTTGCTGTTAGTGGTCAGTACTAAGGCAGTGCTGCCCTGATGGACATGTGATCTTTGAGCAGAGTTGTTACACCAAGGCCTGGTCTGAACCCCTTCAAACAGTCATGGAAACTCATTGTTCATGAGAGTATTAAAAACCCATTGATGGTAATGAAAGATCGGCAAAAGTTCTCCAATTGTCCTGTTCATCATTTCAAACACAACATCATTCAACTTGTGTTGCTCGAGAAGGACTGATAAATTAAACTGCATTTGTTTCAATGCAAGAGACCCAGCAGGGAAGGCAGATGAACTCAGGACTTGGTCTGGAGAAGGAGAAAATGAAGGCCTTATGCCCGAAACGTAGATTCTCCTGCTCCTCGGATGCTGCCTAACCTGCTGTGCTTTTCCAGTCAACTCTTGACTCAGGACATGGTTAGGAACACATGACTGGGATATCATACTAATTATACAGACGTGGCTCAGGAATGGACAGGACTGGCAGCTTAATGTTCCAGGATACAAATGCTATAGGAAGGATAGAAAGGGAGGCAAGAGAGAGAGGGAGTGACGTTTTTGATCAGGGATAGCATTATGGCTGTACTCAGGGAGGATACATCCAGGGAAGTTATTTGGGTGGAATTGAGAAATAAGAAAGGGGTGATCACCTTATTGGGATTGTATTATAGATCCCCCAGTAGTCAGTGGGAAATTGAGAAATAAATTTGTAAGGAGATCTCAGTTATCTTTAAGGATAACAGGATGGTTATGGTAGGGGATTTTAACATTCCAAACATAGGCTGGGACTGCCATAGTGCTAAGAGTTTAGATGTAGAGGAATTTGTTAAGTGTGTACAAGAAAATGTTCTGATTCAGTATGTGGATGTACCTACTAGAGACGGTGCAAAATGTGACCTACTCTTGGGAAATAAGACAGGGCAGGTGACTGAGTCAGTGGGGAAGCACTCTGGGGCCAGCAACTATAATTCTGTTGGTTTTAAAATAGTGATGGAAAAGGATAGACCAGATCTAAAAGTTGAAGTTCTAAATTGGAGGAAAGCCAATTTTGACGGTATGAGGCAAGAACTTTCAAAAGCTGATTAGGGGAAGATGTTCACAGGTAAAGGGACAACTGGAAAATAGGAAGCTTTCAAGAAGTGAGATAACAAGAATCCAGAGACAGTATATTCCTGTGAGGGTGAAAGGAAAGTCTGGTGCGTGTACAGAATGCTAGATGACTAGAGAAATTGAGGTTTTGGTCAAGAAAAAGAAGGAAGCATATGTCAGGTATAAACAGCAGAGATGGAGTGGATCCTTAGAAGAGCATAAAGGCAGTAGGAGTATACTTAAGAGGGAAATCAGGAGGACAAAAAGGGGACATGAGAGAGCTTTGGCAAATGGGGTTAATACTCTATAAATAATTAAGGACAAAAGGGTAACTAGGGAGAGACTAGGGCCCCTCAAAGATCAGAAAGGCAACCTATGTGTGGAACTGCAGGAAATGGGGGAAGATACTGAATGAGTATTTTGCATCAGTATTTACTATGGAGAAGGACATGGAAGATGTAGAATGTGGGGAAATAGATGGTGACATCTTGAAAAATGTCCATATTACAGAGGAGGAGGTGCTGAATGCCTTAAAACGCATGAAGGTGGATAAATCCCGAGGACATGATCAGGTGTTTCCTAGACCTCTGTGGGAAGTTAGGGAAGTGATTGCTGTACACCTTGCTGGGATATTTGGATGATCAACAGTCACAGGTGAGGTGCCGGAAGACTGGAGATTGGCTAACACGGTGCCAGTTTTAAAGAAATGTGATAAGGACAAGCCAGGGAACTATAGACCAGTGAGCCTTACATTGGTGGCAGGCAAGGTGTTAGAGGGAATCCTGAGGGAAAGGATTTATGAGTATTTGGAAAGGCAAGGACTGATTAGGGATAGTCAGCATGGCTTTGTGCGTAGGAAATCATGTCTCACTAACTTGACTGAGTTTTTTGAAGACGTAATGAAAAGGATTGATGATGAGAGTAGAATGGTGGATGTGATCTATATAGACCTCAGTAAGACGCTCATGGTTCCTCATGGTAGACTGGTGAGCAAAATTAGATCTCATGGAATAAAGGGAGAACTAGCCATTTGGATACAGAATTGGCTCAAAGGTAGAAGACAGAGGGTGGTGGTGGAGGATTGTTTTTCAGACTGGAGGCCTGTGACCAGTGGAGTGCCACAAGGATCGGTGCTAGGTCCACTGCTTTTCGTCATTTACATAAACGATTTGGATGTGAAGTTAGTCAGTTTGCAGACGATACTAAAATTGGAGGTGCAGTTGACAGTGAAGAAAGTTACCTCAGAGTACAATGGGATTTTGATCAGATGGGCCAATGGGCTGAGGAGTGGCAGATGGAATTTAATTCAGATAAATGTGAGGTGCTGCATTTTGGAAAAGCAAATCAGCACAGGACTTATACACTTAATGATAAGGTCCTGGGGAGTGTTGCTGAACAAAGAGATCTAGGAGTGCAGGTTCATAGTTCCTTGCACGTGGAGTCACAGGTAGATAGGATAGTGAAGAAGGTGTTTAGTATGCTTTCCTTTATTGATCTGAGTACTAAGTATAGGAGTTGGGAGGTCTTGTTGTGGCTGTACAGGACATTGGCTAGACCAATAGAGAAGGTCTTTTCCCTGGGGTGGGGGAGTCCAGATCTAGAGGGCATAGGTTTAGGGTGAGACGGGAAAGATATAAAAGGAACCTGAGGGGCAACATTTTAAGGCAGAGGGTGGTGTGTGTATGGAAATGAGCTTTCAGAGGAAGTGGTGGAGACTGTACAATTACAACATTTAAAAGGCATCTGGATGAGTATATGGGTATGGGAAGAGTTTAGCTTACCTACAGTATGGAAAACAGAACCTTAGGCCCAACAGGTCCACACTGACCCTCCGAAGAGTAATCCACCCACACCCATTCCCCTACCCTACACTTACCTCTGACCAATGCACCTATCACTATGGGACAATTTAGCATAGCCAATTCACCTGACCTGCACACCTTTGGATTATGGGTGGAAACCGGAGCACCCGGAAGAAATCCACGCAGGCACGGGGAGAATATGCAAACTCCACACTGACAGTCGCCCGAGGCAGGAACCAGGATTATAAGGGATATGAGCCAAGTGCTGGCAAATGGGATGAGATTAGGTTAGGATATCTGGTTGGCATGGGTCTGTTTGCACCAAAGGATCTGTTTCCGTGCTGTACATCTGTACGACTCTATCTAGATGCACACAATATTCTTTCCACTAATAACTCTAATCCTGATGGGAAATTCTTTTGTGCACTAACAGTATTGATCAACAAATATAATTTATATTTATAATAAGCTCTGCAATCTGCACCCCTCCCAGGCTTTCACTCCTCCCCCATCAACATCCTCCGGGTGGCTTCACTTTTCTGCAAGCACTCCTCTTTTGCAGGCACAAATCCCTTCAGAATTCTACAGCTATGATAGACTTTATTGTTAATCTCTAAACAAGTGTCAACAGACGGAGATGAATCACAGCGTTATTAAATCTTGTCCTCACCTGACACCCACACACATCCACTGGGTGGGATGTCTTGGGGTTGGCGAGAGGTTAAGGGGTAGATCTCACTAGAAAGCTGACCAGCCAAGCTGTATATTACATCCCATGCGTCCTACATCATTTCCTCCTCAATACCAATAATCCCTACTGTCACAATCGGTTACCACAATGGAATTCCATGACTGAGATCAGACTGGGATTGAACCTCAACTATCTTGTCAGTGATCCACTGTCCTGCCTGCCCCCATAACTCTTAACTCCCTTGTAGAATGCAAATCTGTCTAACTCAGCCTTGAATCTATTTAATGATCCAGGCTCCATTTCTCTCTGGGGAAGAGAATTCCACAGATTAACAACCTTCAAAGAAGGTAACCTCTTAATCTGGCCCTAGTTTTAGATATCCCAGCAAGTGGAAACATTCTCTCAAAATCAACTTTGTCAAATCCCTCTTGGAATCTGTTGGCTGCGAATCTGGACACAGGAACAGAGACTACAGGATCGATGATCTTGAACTGGGATGAAGAGACATTCCCTCACTCCAAAGGGTTATGAGCTATTGGAATTCACTATCCCAGAGTCTAGTGGATGTGCTCTCATCACATATACTAAGTGTGATAAACAGATTTTTGGCTCTTGAGGAATTAAGGGATTTGAGGAGAGGGCAGAAAGTGGAGCTGAAGCCCAAAATCATTTTGAAATAGGACTGAGGGGTTGTATGGTGTACTACTGCTCCTATCTCTTGTAATGTTCATCACTATTCAGTGTCTGTAACCCTTCAGTAACACTTTAACCAATTAGAAACTTCGGACTTACTAAATGCGAGGAATTTGTATAACCCAGCGGACGTTTGGAGAGTAGACTTGCTGTTTAATAAACCACCTTGCCAGATTGGCCCATTCATTTGGTGATCCACCATAGATGGATAGCCGTGGTTCTGTGTATTGGTATTTGCTTTCCTCCAGGTCACGGGAGACTTCCTGTGGACAAGGACACACAACTATTTGACTCAACAGGAAGCATGGAAAAACAAAAGGCTCACTTGTTTGTAGCTCCCTTCATGATCTCAGGACATCGCAAAAATGCTTTACAGCCAAGCTACTGTTGAGATATAGGAAATGCAGCAACCATTCACATACAACATTTCCCACAATCCACATTAAGTTAATACCCAGATATTTTGTTTCAATGATGTTGGTGGAGGGATGAATTTTGGACTAAGCTTCAGAGAGTGCTTCCCTGCCTTTCTTTGATGTAGTGCCATGGGATCTTTTATATTCAGCCTAGCATGTAGTTGGGCCTCACTTTAACTTCTCTCCTGAAAGATGGCAGCACTTCCTGATGTGATTTATTTCGGGTCAAATACCACTGCTAGTCTGATATGGTCAGAATGTTTCTCTGTATATTAATCTATGTAACATAGGCAATGAAGACTGGGTTCTGGTTGAGAAGTTGCTTTGACATTTAAAAACTCTTAAGTACACATGTATGATATCTCAGGCTTACATGTAGTCTGAGTTCGATGCTGACCTATAGAACTGTTACATTACTCCCATAAATGACTGACCAATGGACCAGTTGCTCAAACTGAGAGTAAGATTGGCTGCCATGTTTCCTACACGAGTGGCTAATGTTGTTTAAGGGTCTGAAAGGGTTATGAGAAGTATGATATATACCATTCACTGTGATGACATCATACCAACTTGTCGCAGAACACCTTAGGATCTCCAAGGTTCTTTCCAAAGTCCCCATAACAATTTCTATCATATCAATTTAATCAGTAGCTAGTTGCTGACATGCAATAAATTTAATCTTCCTCACAAAAAGAGACTCTTCTGACAAAGCCAGGTGACAGTTTTCCTCTGCCACACTAGACCAGGCAGACCCTGTTGTTTCCTGCAGGTAACCAGGGTGGTTGCAGTCACCCATTCAGTGTAGTAAGTTGGCATGCCTATACAACATTTCCAGTTTAAAAGTATTCCATTATCTGTTACGCACTGTGAGATATCCTGAGGTTGTAGAAAGTGATATGAACACAAGTCCATCTTTAGGCTCGAGTTTCAGCATGTTCTATGAATTTAGTTTAAGATCCATGTTGCTACATGACTCATAAAATGATTATACCTTTATGATCCGAGCAAAGTACTCTCCTTGCATGTAGTTGTCTGTTTTCAGGTAAAGATCTCTCAGTTCACTTGCACCAACTGGATTGTACTTTGCATTGAATTTATCAAATCGATGAAATGTCTGGCGGCCCTACAGGAGAAAATAAATTTCAAAAGCAAACGTTCTTATACATAAACTTTAAAAGATTTATGTTATGAGAATACAATTAAAATTCATAGGAATATAGGGAGAGGCTATTTGACTCATCATGTTCTATCATCTCTGCCAAATACCTGATTGATTAATCACTCCCTCTGCTCTTTCACCATGGCCCTGCAAATTCCTCCTTTTCAAGCTTTTAAACAACTTCTTTTTTGGAAGTTACAACTGAATCAGCACCCACTGCTCTTTCAGGCAGATCATTCCAGGTGTAAACAGCTCACATATATTTAAGAAAATCCTTCTTTGCTTTTTTTTTACGGGTTTTATTAATTCTGTGTTTTCTCATTATCAATCTCCCACCCTGCCACTGTAAAACAGTTTGTTTTTTATTCACTTGTGGAATGTGGGCATCGCTGGCTGGGCCAGCGTTTATTGTCTATTCCTAGCTGCCCTTGAGAAGGTAGTGGTGACTTGCTTTCTTGAACCACTGCAGTCCATGTGCTGTTGGTAAACCCATATTGTCTTAATGGAGGGATTTCCAGAATTTTGACCCAGCGACAGTGGATGGTAATATGTTTCTAAGTCAGGATGGTGAGTGACTTGGAGAAGAACTTGAGGTGGTGGTATTCCTATGTATTTGCCACCTTTGTCCTTCTAGATGGAAGTGTCTTGGGTTTGCGAGGAGCTGTCTAAGGATCTTTGATGAATTTCTGCAGCACATCTTGTAGCTGGTGGGCACTCCTGCTACTGAGCATTGGTGGAGAAGGGAGTGGATGCTTCTAGATGTGATGCCAATCATGCAAGCTATTTTGGGTGGTGTCAAGCTACTTGAGTGTTGTTGGAACTACACCCATCCAGGCAATTGGGGAATTCCATCACATTCCTGACTTGTGCCTTGTAGATGGTGTACAGGCTTTAGGAAGTCAGGAGGTGAGTTACTCATCGCAGTACTCCTAATCTCTGACCTGCTGACCTTTCTCATTGAAGATGGTCATTGCCTGGTCTTGCCTGGTGCAAATGTTACTTGCCACTTGTCAGCCCAAGCCTGTCAGCCCAACTGGGCGTCTTATTGCATATGAACATGGACTGCTTCAGTTTCTGAGGAGTTGTGAATGGTTTTGAACATTGTGCAATAATCAGCGAATGTCCTCACTTCTGAACTTATAATGGAGGGAAGGTCATCAATGAAGCAGTTGAAGATGGTTGGGCCGAGGACATTCTCCTGAGAAACTCCTGTAGAGATGTCCTGGACTGACCTCCAACAACTGCAACCATCTTCCTATGTGTCAGGTATTAGTCCAATCAGCTGCCCCGACACTCATTGATTCCACTTTTGCTGGGCCTCCTTAATGCCATATGCATCCCTAGATGCTGCCTGACCTGCTGTGCTGTTCCAGCAATAAAGTTTCAGCTTTGATCTCCAGCGTCTGCAGACCTCACTTTCTCCTCCACTTTTGCTGGGCCTCCTTAATGCCATATGCAGTCTTGATGTCAAAGGCTGTCACTCTCACCTCACCTCTGGAATTCAGCTCTACCATCCATGTTTGAACCAAGGCTGTAATGAGGTCAGGAGCTGAGTGGCCCTGGTGGAACCCAAACTGGGCGTCACAGAGCAGGTTATTGCTGAGCGGATGCTGTTTGATTACACCCTCCATCACTTTACTGATGATCGAAGGGAAACCGATGGGGCAGTAATTTGTCAGATTGGCTTTGTCCTGCTTTTTATGTACAGGACATACCAAGGCAATTATCCATATTTTCAGGTAAATGCCAATATTGTAACTGTACTGGAACAGCTTGGCTAGTTTCTCATTACTTATTTTATCAGAATTATACATAATATTGAACAGCTCCATTAAGCCTCCTCTTAACTCTTGCATGAGTGATCAGAACTGGGGGATACATATTAAAAATAAGGGATTCTCAATTTCAGATGGAGCTAAGGGGAAATCCATTTCCTGGTGAATCATGAATTTGTGGACCCTGCTCTACCTCTCTAGATCAAGTCTGTTAATGACATTAGATGCCATTATTAAATTCTTAATTTCAGATTGAATTCTATTGAATTCAAATTCCACCATCTGCCATGTGCAAAAATTACTTGGGTCTCCGGATTAATAGTCTAGTGTTAATACCACGAGGCCATGGCCTCCTTTTGGGTTAAAGATAATTGTAGAATAGGGATATGCTGGGCCGTAAGTTTAAGATTGTGTTTGAATACAATTCTTCTGCTAATGATGGCCCATAATGCCTTATGGCTGCCCAATATTGAGCTGCTAAGTCTGTTTTAAATCTATCCCATTGAGTACAATGATATTGCCATTTAGGATGGGACTTGATCAGAAACTGAACTAGTCATAGAAATATTGTGGTTACAAGAGCAGGTTGAAGACTAGGAATCCTGCAGCAAAGCACTCACTTCCGGACTCCTCAAAGCCTGTCCACCATCTATGGAGTATGATCCAACACTCCGCATTTGCTTGGATGAGTGCAGCTCCAACAACACTCAAGAAGCTCAAAACCATTAAGGATAAAGCATCTTGACTGGCACACAATGCACCAGCTTGAATATTGACTCCCGTCACCACCAAAGTACAGTGACAGAAATGTGTGCTGTAGATATGGTGCACTGCAGCATCCATGCTCCCACAACAACACTCTCAACCCATAACCTAGAGCACCTGGGAGGACAAGGGCAGCAAGAAATGGAACATCAGGACCTGTAAGTTCCCCACGTCACCCAGTATCCTGACTTGGAAAAATATTGCCTTTCCTTTGCTGTCATTGGGTCAAAATCCAGAAAATTGTTTCATAACACCTATGTTGCGTGCTTGTACACCACATGGACTGCAATGGTTCAAGAAGGCAGGTCAACATCACCTTCTCAAAGGTAATCAGGGAGTGCAATAAATACTGGCAGAACCAGTGATGCCCACATTCCACAAACAATCAGAAGTCATGATCTTACTGAATGATGCAGCAGACTCGAGGGGGTAAATTGCCTACTCCTGGTTCTAATTTGCATCCTCATACATTAACCTTCTCCTGTCTCTCATCACTGAAAAGCTTCATCCCTGGTACTATTATCATAAAGCTTCTCTATAATCCTCTTTAAACAGCACTGTTAATTTTCATACTTCCCATTTATCTCCAACCCCGATTTCAATCTAAGCCAAAGCGACAGGTTGGGTCTGTTCTCTACCATTAGCCAAAGCGTTTTTGCATCCTGGACCCCATGAATAGTGAGCACTAAATAAACATATAATGTCTCTTCTTTCCTCCTCAATTAACTTCAATTTAATTTAGTTTGAGTCACCACATTGCTGGCTCATCATAGTTCTCCATTTCTCATTATCTTATATTCCTTAAAATCTACCTCTTTGACTGAGCTTTTGCTCACCTACTGTAAAACCTCCTTATGTGACTCAAAATCAAAATTTGGTCTAACTACATTCCTGCGAATGCTTTGAATGTTTTATCATGTAAAAGCAAGAGAGTTTAACCATTTTCTACTAATTTGCAATGATCTTACCACCATCAAATCCCTCACCATCAACATCTTGAGAGTTATCATTGACCAGAAACCAATCTGGTCCAGCTTTCTAAATATTGTGGTCAGATTAGCAGATCAGAGGCTGGGAATTCTGTGGTGAGTAATTGACTTCCTGACTCCACAAAGTCTGTAATCATAGAAGCCCTACAGAAAAACCCTGCAGAAAGAGGCCATTTGGGTCATTGAATCTACACCGACACTCGATAAAACATCCTACCCTTTCCACCACCTATGTGGCATAAGTCAGCAGTATGATGGAATGTACTTTACTTGCCTGGATGAATGTAACTTTAATACAACACACAGGGAATTAAGGACTAAGGGGATAGAGGTGGGTACATGTATGTACTAGATTTTCCATGATCTTATTCAATGATGGAGTCCTTTTTCAATTTCTTATGCTCAAGAATCTTAACACCATTTAAGTCATAGCTTAATCATCCCCACACACACTACCATAAATATTCACTTCCTCCAACATCAGTTTCCATAGTTCTATATTTAATGCCATGTTCTTTGCTGCATATGTCTGATTTAGAGTTTCAGAAACCACATGATGCCCCTGTGGTCAACTCCTGCCCACAGCTGGTGTCCCCATTTGTATTAGTCATCAGCTGGAGATTCCCAGTGGTCAAGTTGAGAATTTTCACATCTCTTTTTTATACCATCGTTGAATCAGAGATTTTTCGTAGAAGTCTACATCTCAGAAAGAGGACATTCAGCCCTTTATGGGTGTGATGTTTTTATCACGCAGGAAAAATTGACCAGAGTTCCTCATCTCTGTGTAACTAATCCTGTCAGTTCTAAATTTTCAAGTTTCTATTCAACAGCTACTTTCAAATTATTACCAGAATCAGTTGCCACCATATTTTCTGCTAACATATTCCAAATCTCAGCAACTTAGTCATTTAAAAATCCCCCCTGTTGATCTTTCCCAAGTGATTGTAAAGCTGAAAAGTTTCAAGACTGACACTTCATCAGGAGATAGAATTTTTGTTGTGTATGTCAGCAAATACTTATCATTTTGATCATATCCACCAGGTCACCCCCATAACATTCTCTTTTTCAAAGGAAAACAATTGGTGTAGATTCCCAGCCTTGCCACATGACTGAGGTCCTGTAACTCTGATAATATCATATTGGTTCTGCTTTGATCCCCTCTAGGGAAATTACATCTTTTCAGAAACATGAGACAAATACTATTGCAACTTTTAAGAGACATCTGCAGGGCATAACAGGATATGGACCAAATGCAGTTAAATGGGATTAATGTAGTTTGGTATTTGCTGGTCAGATTCCTGGCTGGCGCAGCAGCTATTGTGGATGGCACGGTGGCACAGTGCTCAGCACTGCTGCCTCACAGCACCAAAGACCCAGGTTCTATTCCCGCCTCAGGCGACTGAATGTGTGGAGTTTGCACATTCGCCCCATGTCTGCATGGTTTCTTCCGGGTGCTCCGGTTTCCTCCCACAGTCCAAAAATGTGCAGGTTAGGTGAATTGGCCATGCTAAATTACCCGTAGTGTTAGGTGAAGGGATAAATGTAGGGGAATGGGTCTGGGTGGGTTGCGCTTCGGCGGGTCAGTGTGGACTTGTTGAGCCGAAGGGCCTGTTTCCACACTGTAAGTAATCTAATCTATATGCATGGTGGGCTGAAGGGTCTGTTTAAATGTCTTATGACTCTGAACAGTGGCAGCAATGCATATCATAACGCTCATTTTAAAGCACCTACCAAACACACAGCCTCGAGCACTTAGAAGTACAAAGGCACCAGATGTGTGGGAACACCACTATTTGCACAGTGCTCCAAGTAACACATCAGTGTGAACTAGAAATATACCATTCATTCTTTCAGTGCTGCTGGATCAGAGTTCTGAAACTCCCTTCCTGACAGCACTGTAGGTGTACCTGCACCAAATGTTGTACAGCATTTGGGGAAGGTGACTAACCATCAACTCCTCAAAGACAATTAAGAAGAGGTATTATAACCAGCCTGGCCAGCAATGCTAATGTTTTAAAATGTTAGTTATTAATGTTATAAAAACAATGGTATAAAGTAGAAAAATCGGATCTCACAGCATGCACATCGAGTGAATCCACGGTGAGATCATAAGGGTCCATGTTGAGACTTGCAAACACCTCTCTCAGAGTCAATTTGCGTCCTTTCTTCTCCAGCACAATTCGGTCAGCCTCAGTCTTGTTGGTCTGCTGAATAAACCTCAGTAAGTGTTTCTGGCTCATGCAGGCAGCAGCGTGGATGTGGGTGTCGACCTGAAATAGGAATCTCACAGTTACAATCAGACACTAGACAGAGCAAAATGATAACAGGCACCACTAATTGCAAATGCAAACTATTATATCACAAAAGAAACATGGATAATATACTTACTCCAATGCTTTTTTAAATTAATTTAGGGGAAGTGTCCGTCTCTGGCTCCAGTATGTATTACCCATCTCTAGTTGACCTTGAGGTGGTTATAGTGATTGTAACGAAGTCAGCCGGCTAGACCTCATAGAATATGAGTTCCCTGATTGGGAGCCCTGGCTGACAGTTAAAAAGGGGAGTGTCAGAGATTGTGCCATTCTGATATCTGACTCTGAATGGGCAGCCCGAAAGTCAAGGACTGTTCACTTGTAAATGAAGGGTGACTTGGTGATGGGATACCGGTCTTTGTGGAGTTACTTCAGTGGTGAGCTGCCTTCTTGAACTGTCACAGTCCATGTGTAAATATAGTACTTAGAGAAAAATGACTTACTTTTCTAGAGCACCTTTCACAACTTCAAGACATCACAAATTGCTTTACAGCCAATAAAAACCTTCTGAAGAACAGGCACTAGTGCCATATTGGAAGCACTGTAAATTCCCACAAACAGTGATAATCACTAATATTATGACTCAAAGTCTTTGAAGTACAACTTGAATCAAAACTTACTGACTCTGAGATGAGAGTGCTACCTACAGGACTACATCAGACAACGTGACACTAATGCCAAGGAAGCTCAATAGTGGTTGGTGAAATTCTTCATTATCTGTTCAGGATTGTTTATACAGATAATCTATTATGGTAATATGAATGAGGGACTTCATCCCACCGGATATCACTGATCTCTGAGGCTGAAATCATGAAATGAATTCCCAGCCATCCCTAAGCATAGCAAGTATACCGTACAAACTGAGTGCTGTTTTTCTTAGCTTCTGCAGGGAAATGATTTTTAAAATTGTTTTTTGGGTTAGCTCCACTGGCATAGTCACTGAACCGGAAGGCAATAGGATATGGACTTACTCCTCCCTTGTGAGTTCCCACATCCTCCCAAACCCTCCAACTGCAGGTATTTGCCCATAGAGTAGGGAACTTCTTCATTCACCAGTTAGCCATAGAGTCATAGAGGTCTAGAACAAGGCCCTTCAGCCATTGGAGTGTGTGACAGTCAAAAACAACCATCTAACTATTCCAATCTCGTTTTCCAGCACTTGGTCCATAGCCTTGGCATCTCAATACGTTTTAAATGTTATGAGGGTTTAAAACTCTATCGTCATTACAGGATTGGGTTCCAGATTCACACACCAACTGAGTAGGGAAAAATGACCTCACATCCCCTCTAAACTTCCTGCCCCTACCTTAAATCTATGGCCCCAGTTAAAGATCCCTCCATCAAGGGGAACAGTTTTTTTTGACTGCCCTGTCTATGTCCCTCATAATTTTATACATTTGAGTTTCTGGTGCTCCATAGAAAACAACCCTTGTGTGTTCATTCTCTCTTCATAACCAGAACTCTCCAGCTCAGGCAGCATCATAGTAAACCTCCTCTGCACCCTCTCCAATGCTACCACATCCCTCCTATAAATGTGCATTTCAGAACTGCACAAAGCACTCTAGCTGTGGCCCAATGAAACTTTTATAGAGTTCCAGTGTAACCTGGCTGCTCTTAAACTCTCTGCCTCAGCTAACAAAGACAAGTATCCCACATTCCTTCTTAACCAATTTATATAGCTGCCCCGCTGTCTTAAGGGACTGGTAGACATGCACATAAAGTCCCTCTGATCCTCAGCGCTTCCCAGGATCCTACTGTTCATCATCCATTCCCTTGTCTTGTTTGTCCTGCCCTTGTGCATCACCTCACACTTCTCTGGATTGAATTCCATTTGCCTGCCCATTTGACCAGCATATCTATATCCTGCTATAATTAAAGCTACACTCCTCACTATTTGCCAGCCCACCATGGAAAGAAAGTACAATCCCTACTGCCCCTATCTGGAAATGGGATTCAGCTCATAACTGTATGTTAGTCATAATGAAATATTCTAAATGCAGACTTCTCCTAGTTATGAGTAATTCCTTCATTGACAGAGCAGGACTACAAATAAGTTGGTCATCTCAGGTTCGACCCTATATTCTCTCAACTTCAGGTGCTGAAGTGTTTCATTTGTTCATTGTTTTTATCATTTCCATCCTGAAATACGACACATGGAGATTTAAACACAAAGTTAAAAGACAGTCACCAGATAGAATCTAAATATAGACTCAGGGAATGCAAGATATGTTTACTTAATATTAAATAATGTTAAAGTCTCTGAGTTAATGCAAAGAGATTAGCAGCTTATTCAGGTACAGGCCAGAAATGCAAGGAACCGTTCCCCCGCACCCACCCAATTTCCGTAAAAATGAGATCAAACATGGAAAACTAGACAAGGAACCATACATCTTGAAATGTTTACAGTTGCTCTGGCTTAGCACTGCATTTGAAAAATAGCACATCTCACAGCGCGGTGCTCCCTCAGCGCTGAGCATCCAACAGCGCAGTTCTCCCTCACTACTGACCCTCCAACAACACGGTACTCCCTCAGTAGTGACCTTCTGACAGCACAGCATTTCCTCAGCACAGACCCTCCGACAGCATAGCACACCCTCAATACTGACCTTCGACAGTGTGGCACTCCCAGAGCACTGACCCTCCGACATTGCGGCGCTCCCTCAGTACTGACCCTCCAACAGCGCGGCAGTCCCTCAACACTGACTGTCTGACAGTGCAGCGCTCCGTCAGTGTCAACCCTCCGACAGCGCGGCGCTCCCTCAGTACTGACCCTCCGACAGTGCGACACTCCCTCAATACTGACCCTCCGACAATGCGGCACTCCCTCAGCACTGACCCTCCAACAGTGCAGCACTCCCTCAGTACTGACCCTCTGACAATGCAGTTCTTACTCAGCACTGACCCTCCAACAGTGCAGCGTTCCCTCAGTGCTGACCCTCTGATAGTGCAGCGCTCCCTCAACACTGACCCTCTGACAGAGCAGCACTCCATCAGTACTGACCCTCCGACAATGCAGCGCTCCCTCAACATTGACCTTCTGACAGTGCAGCACTCCCTCAGTGTCAACCCTTCGACAGTGCAGGGTTCCCTCAATACTGACCCTCCGACAGTGCGGCACTCCCTCAATACTGACCCTCTGACAGTGCAGCGTTCCCTCAGTGCTGACCGTCTGACAGCGCAGCGCTCCCTCAACACTGACCCTCTGACATTGCAGCGCTCCCTCAGTACTGACCCTCCAACAGCGCAGCGCTCCCTCAACACTGACTGTCTGACAGTGTAGCGCTCCCTCAGTGTCAACCCTCCGACAGTGCAGCACTCCCTCAATACTGACCCTCGGACAGTGTAGCACTCCCTCAATACTGACCTTCCGACAATGCGGCACTCCCTCAATACTGACCCTCCGACAGTGCAGCGCTCCCTCAGCACTGACCCTCCGACAGTGCGGCACTCCCTCAGTACTGACCCTCTGACAATGAAGTTCTCACTCAGCACTGATCTTCCAACAGTGCAGCGTTCCCTCAGTGCTGACCCTCTGACAGTGCAGTTCCCCCTCAGTACCGAACCCTCTGACAGTGCAGCGCTCCCTCAACACTGACCCTCTGACAGTGCAGCGTTCCATCAGTACTGACCCTCCGACAATGCGGCGCTCCCTCAACACTGACCCTCCGACAGTGCAGCGCTCCCTCAGCACTGACCCTCTGACATTGAAGTTCTCACTCAGCACTGATCTTCCAACAGTGCAGCGTTCCCTCAATGCTGACCCTCTGACAGCGCAGCGCTCCCTCAACACTGACCCTCTGACAGTGCAGCGTTCCATCAGTACTGACCCTCCGACAATGCGGCGCTCCCTCAACACTGACCCTCTGACAGTGCAGCACTCCCTCAATACTGACCCTCCGACAGTGTAGCACTCCCTCAATACTGACCCTCCGACAATGCGGCACTCCCTCAATACTGACCCTCCGACAGTGCGGCGCTCCCTCAGTACTGACCCTCCAACAGCGCGGCGCTCCCTCAATACTTACCCTCTAACAGTGCAGCACTCCCTCAGTGTCAACCCTTTGACAGTGCAGCGTTCCCTCAATACTGACCCTCCGACAGTACTGCACTCCCTCAATACTGACCCTCCGACAGCGCGGCACTCCCTCAACACTGACCGTCTGACAGTGCAGCGCTCCCTCAGTGTCAACCCTCCGACAGTGTAGCACTTCCTCAATACTGACCCTCCGGCAATGCGGCACTCCCTCAGCACTGACCCTCCGACAGTGTGGCACTCCCTCAGTACTGACCCTCTGACAATGAAGTTCTCACTCAGCACTGATCCTCCAACAGTGCAGCGTTCCCTCAGTGCTGACCCTCTGACAGTGCAGTTCCCCCTCAGTACCGAACCCTCTGACAGCGCAGCGCTCCCTCAACACTGACCCCCTGACAGTGCAGCGTTCCATCAGTACTGACCCTCCGACAATGCGGCACTCCCTCAATACTGACCCTCCGATAATGCGATACTCCCTCAATACTGACCCTCCGACAATGTGACACTCCCTCAATACTGACCCTCCGACAGTGCGGCACTCCCTCAGCACTGTCTCTCCAACAGTGCAGCAGTCCCTCAGTACTGACCCTCTGACAATACAGTTCTCATTCAGTATTGACCATCCAACAGTGCAGCGCTCCCTCAGTGATGACCCTCTGACAGTGCAGTTCTCCCTCAGTACTGACCCTCTGACAACGCAGCGCTCTCTCAGTACTGACCCTCCGACAATGCGGCGCTCCCTCAACACTGACCCTCTGACAGTGCAGCGCTCCCTCAACACTGATCCTCTGACAGTGCGGCGCTCCCTCAACACTGACCCTCCAACAGCGCGGTGCTCCCTCAATACTGACCCTCCGACAGTGCAGCGCTCCCTCAGCACTGACTCTCCAACAGTGCGGCACTCCCTCAATACTGAACCTCGGACAGTGCCGTTCTCCCTCAATACTGAACCTCTGACATTGCGGCGCTCCCTCAGCACTGATCCTTCAACAGTGCAAAACTTCCTCAATACTGACCCTCTGGCAGTGCAGCACTCCCTCAGTACTAGGTGGGTAGGTCAGCCTGGAATTGTGCTGAAGTCTCTGCAGTGGAACTCACATTTTGAGCCGTAGCTCATATCAAGCCAATATTTGCTAATTAGGACGTCCTGAGCTCATGATTGGCACTGTTTAAATGAATGTTCATGGAATATAAGGATTTCTCCTTTAATACAGAAATTAGTGTCTATTGGATTAGAAACAGCAGCCTGATTCATTTACTACAAGTTTATCTTAAATTCTTTGCTTATTCCCCAGATGTCCACAGAAGACCTGGTTAATATGAAACTTGTTCTTCCAGATGTAATCACATTCAATCATGAAGAACAAAAAATATTACTTTTAAATCACCTGCTGACAAGACTGACATTTATTGTCAATCTATCTCAAGATGCCTTGTGAAGGTACTGGTGGGCAGAATTATTTGAGTCTGATTCACAGA
Organism: Chiloscyllium plagiosum; assembly: GCF_004010195.1. Lineage (NCBI taxonomy): Eukaryota > Metazoa > Chordata > Chondrichthyes > Orectolobiformes > Hemiscylliidae > Chiloscyllium > Chiloscyllium plagiosum. Next base: position 31,088,745 of record NC_057725.1, read on the forward strand.
CAGGGTAATAACATAACCACGGGCAAAGTTATCCTTGCTGAAGCTTATATATGCAATGGGAACAATTTAGCCCGTAATACATCAGTTGAAATAATTTGGTGAATGAACAGTGTGCAATCACAACAGGAGGGGCCTGAAAAAGTCAGGATTTTTTTTTGAGAAAACTAAAAAAATTAATGATAGCTACCCCACCTCTCAAAAGCTGCACATGTCCCAGCTCCTTATTAAAAGGGGTGATTCCAAGTTGGAAATTTCACAGATTTGTGTAGTATGTGGCCAGTCATCCAATCTGGTCCATGCCAATGTTAATGCTCCATAAGAGCCCCCTCCCACTCCCACATCCCCTTAATCTCACTCCATCAACATATCTTCACATATATTTCTTCCTCATGTGTTTATTTAGCTTACCCTACAATGCATTTATCTAGAGTAATTTAGTCACCATCTATTACTGGGAATACCTGTTGGTGTGTGTCACTGACTGGAGTGGAACTTCTGAAGCTAGTAATACATTGCCTCAACTTCTCCCTGTGGTATCAGGTTCCACATCCTCCCCACTCTGGATAAAGATATTTCTCTTGAATGTCCTATGGCATTTATTGGTGACCTTCTTGCATTCTTCTAATAGCTGCACAATCTGCATGACAGGAAAGCACAGATTCTCTTCAACTATCTCAGATCATTAATGCCATGGGAAATAATATTCCTCTTTATCTATACAGATGCATTACCTTCCTAACATTGTAGAAGTCCCGATGGGGTACACCTTTCAGCTCCCGAAGTTCTGCCATTTCGTTTAACATCTCGTGTAGGTAAAATTTTGATCCCAAGAAGTTTAGCCTCCGATGGCAGTAAGTCTTCCTGTGGAAGGAATGTCATTAGGTCTGAAATTAGATATTCAATTCAAATCCTAACTTAACAACTTTCAAGCCCACAACACCTCCCCACCACCCCCCCCCCCCCACCCCCAGCATCCCCACCCAAATGAAACAGTTTTTCAGTTTCTAAGTGTTCAATCAGGTCCTCAATTTAAGATTGTTTCAATGCAATGAAATCTCCCCATCTTCCTCAATTGTTCAATATGCAATAATGGGGTGACAGGGGGAGATGCAGCATTCCTGCCTTGAATTTCCTGATGCAGTGTGATCAATTGGAACTCTTTCATTAGTTTAAAGCTCTTGACTTGTAATTTAAAAAGTAATACTGAGTCAAGTTAGAGTTGAATTCGATGCCTTGAATCAGCTTTGTAAGGTACTTTGGGTAATATGGTGAAAAGTGGCAAGTTCATAATGCGTGATAGACACAATCAGTACCAAATTAAGACCTTCACTTATCAAAGTGTGGCTGTTAGCTATTGCTGAATCTATTGCTGTGTTCTATTCAAAACTTTTCGGAACAATGCAAGCCAGTCCCCAGCAGAAATCAGACAACAACTAGACTTGGACTGACAAGGAGCAGATAACATTCACAATAGAGTGCCAGGCAATGCCAACCTCCAACTAAAAACAACTAACACAGAGCATTCCGTATTGTGTTTATCCTATAGACTATTAACCCAGAGAACTCTGCCCTATAGTCTATCCAACAGTGTACCAACACTGAGTTCTCCACCCTGTCCCTCCTACTTCTATATTGTGTCACCAACCTGCACACTGCAAAATCTACACTCAGAAGAGTAACATTTTCAGAACTTTCAAAACAAGTCATCTTTGATTAGATAAAATGTTGTATCTCCTAACATCTGCCTAATTCCTTGTTAGCTCCATAAGGAGTGAACTTACGTGGGCCCATCAGCAATCAGGGCAAGGACATGATTCAGGTCTAGTGTGAAGGTTTGCAGATCTGGGTAAGGTAGACTTTTGGGTTCATCCAGTTCCAGCATCTCCTTGTTTTCATAAACAAAGATGATTCCCTCCTTCATCCTTGCTACATATTCCAGATTGTCCGGAGCAAGACTGAGGTCATATGGATCCTCACCATCCCTGGGGGGTGGATGGAAATCTGCTCAATACAAATGGACAGCAGTTAGCTGTAATTAACTGCATCCTATCAATAGTTTGAACAATGATAAACATGCCTTCATCTCATAAGAGCAAGGAGAAATCTCAAACGGTAACAAGCAGAATTTCTGTTTTCAAGGATGCCAAAACAAACCTCACTGTCAATACTGGTATTCATAAAGTCCAATGGTGTTAGAGTTGTTGACCAATCATTGTGATCAATCACATAATCTCAGGACGGTGAAGTTATTCATTGGCTTAGGGTAAGGCATCCAAGAGTCTGATACTATAGAGTGTTTTGATTACTCAAGCCCCATTTCCTTGCTTGTCAGAATATGTTGTTATCTGATTGCTAGGATTCAGGAGTTAAATCATCAGGGGAGACTGCATACAATCGTTTTGTATTCCCTGGAGTAACTGCATTATGGGTTAAGCAACATCTTGATTTTAATGTTCTTGTCCTTGATTTCAAATCCCTCCACGGCCTCACAACTTTTTATCTCTAGAACTTTCTCCAGTCTCACAATCAACATTTCCTTTGAGAACATTAGAAATAGGAGCAAAAATAGAACATTCAGCCCCTCAAGTCTGTCCCACCATTCTGTAAGGTCATGACTGACCTGCCCCAGGTTTCAATTCCTCTTTCATGCCAGTTCTTCATAGGCGTCAACTCCTCAATATTTCAAAAAGCTATCTGCCTCCTTAAATACTTTCAGTGAACTAGTCTCTCTAGGATAGAGAATTCCAGAAATTCACTACCCTCTGATGGCACAAATTCCTTTGCATCTCAGTTTCAAATGAGCTTCCCCTTATTCTATAATTAGGTTTGCTTCAGGCCGTGGCCTATTCATTCAAATTGATGACTTCTTTAACCTATTTTACACTGCTACACACAGTGGTTACTTAAAAGAGCCAATTTGTGCTCGGGTCTGATAGCAAGCTCTGGATTGCTGCATAGCATAGGAGGAACCATTGCCTACAACCCCCTGAGATCTCTAAGATAAGGGGAGAGGATGGGTAGATGGGGTTGTGGGATTTGGAGAGAGTTTGGGCAAGTGGTAAGCACTTGTATAAGCTGAACAGGGCTTGTGGACCTCATCAATTTTGCCAGTTGCTAAGAGATCTTCTGCAAAGTCTGTATGAGGGTCTCACTGGTTAAAACTAGAAGCAATAAATATTCATATACTTTACATGCTGTTACTTTATTTTTACTTATGTCAAAGTCAAAACTTAAGTTTTATGAAGCATTTTTGTACATTAACTGGTTATAATGCCCAGATTTCACATCAGTGGCTGGGATTTTGCCACAATAAAAATTGTTAAATTGGCGCTCATATCGTGTTCTACTTCCATTCTACACAACCTCTACCTCAATCCAATGACACAAAGATACACTCATGAATATACACACATGAAACCATCCTCTTAAATGCACGCAAATATACAGCCATACACTGAAATAGACATTCTCAACATGCATGCACTCTTCCCAATACTGACACTTAAAGGTTCTCTAATATAATGAACACCAAGATGGACTGACTCAAATACATAGACACAAGCACACCTATACCCTCCATAAATGCATGCATACACACAAGTGCACACATACACACATACAATTCAAATCCACTTACCTGGTAAAACTTCATCTTCCTCTAGCCATTGATCATTTTCGATTGATTGGAGGTACTGGCCTGTTGTTCTGGGAAAGAGCTGGTAGGCAAGACGCATGTACTTCTTACGAATGAACAGGGCTTTGATCAGGCCTCTGGCAGCGTGTTCATAGTCCTCAACAGTGATCTGGGTAAGACAGTATTGGACAGAACTCATTAAGCTTTTCTTTCCCCTTCCCCCTGCCTCCATTTTAAAGTCTAGACTAAACTTCTACTCCTAATTCCTACTTTCTCAGCACCTCCTAGGCTGTACAAGTCCTCACCTCCCCCAGTCTTCCCAGTTCTGCACTAGGCCCACTGGCCTGAAATTCCAAGTTTGCATTGCACAAGGCAAGGGAAAGTAAGGTGGGAAGGGGTTCTTGTTGAGCATAAAGTTGAACAGTGTGGCCCTGGAAAAGCACAGCAGGTCAGGCAGCATCTGAGGAGCAGAAGAATCGACATTTCGGGCATAAGACCTTCATCAGGAATGGCTCCTCAGATGCTGCCTGACCTGCTGTGCTTTTCCAGGGCCACACTTTATGACTCTAACCTCCAGCACCTGCAGTCCTCACTTTCTCCTTGTCAAGCATAAACTCTCACTACACGCTTAATGTACTGAATGACCTGTTCTGTGCTCTAAAACAATGGTTACCATTGAAATATCAAATTGTTGCAAAAATTCATCTTGCTCACTAATGTCCTTTGGGCAGGGAAATCTGTCATCCTAACTAAGACATACCCACAGCAATGTGACTGACTTTTAATCTGCTTCTCTGGAAATGCTCAGCAAGATATTCAATTGTGTTCAAGAAGGTACTTTATCTTCATCCTCTTCTCCACTTTCTTGAGGGAAATTAAGGATTGGCAAGCCTTAACAGAAATGCTCACATCCTAATTTTGAATAAATGGATATATCTTATATAATTCTAAATAAAGTCTATTCTGATGTAACATGATAGTCCTGTTCTGATGTGATCCTGCATTATAAGAAAATCACATAATAGCAGCACCATTTAGACCAATGGGACTGGAATTGCGTTATAGCCAATACAGGTGAGGAAAGTTCATGTTCTACAAATGATGGTCTAAATTCTTCAATTGCGTTATAAACAACTCACGTTGAAGAAACGCACTTTATAGCAGAACCGACTGTAATCCCTACTTGTTGAGTTATCTCGTTGCCTCTTTTGTACCCCACTAAAAAGTTCTTACTGCATTTGCACAGAAGGAATAATAATTGACTTGTACACTGTGGTCATTTCATTCAAGATTAAAACTACTAACATTTAGAGATGGCAATTGGCACATAAAATACCAGTTACACAGTCCACGGGGAGGGATCCTTTAGACTAATGGAAATTGTTAACCCACTGTCTTAGAAAATGCTCAGAGTTTGGTAGAAGGGATAGTAGAAGGACAAAGCTGTTTATATTCATTCACAGCATATGGGTAGCATTGATAAGACTATATACATAGTGGCCTTAACACAGGTGCTTATGGGCCATGTCAGAGGGCAGTTAAGATCAGCCACACTGCTGAGTCTGGAGACACACGTGGGCCAGACCGGATAAGGATCATAGAATCCCTACAGTGTATAAGCAGGCCGTTCAGCATATCAAATCCACATCACCCATCCAAAGAGTATCCCATCCAGACCCACAATCCTACCCTATCCCTGTAACCCTGCATTTCCCATGGCTAACCCACGTAGCTTGTACGTTCCTGGCCATGCTGGACAATTCAGCACAGTCAATCCACCTAACTTGCACATCTTTGGACTGTGGGAGGAAACCGGAGCACCCGGAGGAAGTCCACTCAGACAGAGAGATGGTCAAACTCCACAGAGACGGCTGCTCGAGGGTGGAATTGAACCCGGGTCCCGGGCATGGTGAGGCACCAATGCTAACCACTGAGCCATGTGGCATCCCAAAATGTTTGAAGAAGTCCTTTGCAGATTTCCTTTCCTATGCATTAGTGTCCGAAGTTCATCACCAGAATCCAGCAGGCCACCACTACTGATACTAGACTCTTGTATCAGATTAATTTAATACACTGAATTCAATTCACAGTTGTGGTGGGATTTGAATTCCCATCTTTGGTTTATCAGTCTGGTAACATAACCAGTAAAATGGGACAAGGCTAGAAAGGGTCCAGACTGTTTCTCAATCTTTTGGACTGACCTTGAGTTACATCTCACTCGGAGTGAACTGCGAGTAGATAAAATGAAATGAAGGAAAGTAAAAATAATAAGATTAAAAACCTTATAGAACAATCGATGAACATCTTGTTCTATTGTAGGCAGAACAGTGGTACATCAACTCTGATTCTCACTCCACAGATGCTGCTAGACCTGTAAAGTAGTTCAAATTTTATTTCAGGTTTTAAGAAGCACCTTATATGGAGGAGAGGTAGGGAGGGAATTTCAGAGCTCAGATCCCAAGAAACTGAAGGCCTGGCCACTAATAGTGGATGCTTAAAGGCCCAAAAGCGACGGAGCACAGATATCTTGGACAGTTGTTTGGCTAGAGGATTTCATTCAGATAGGGAGGAATAAAACCCAAAGGGATTTGAAAAAAAAATGGATGAGAATTGTAAAATCAACTGTAGTGATGTGTTCATTACCCCTGCACAGTAGTCTCCAGTAATGGTCACTCGCTGAAATTCAGGCACGTCATAGGGCAGTTGTATTCCAAACAAAGGAACACTCTGAATGGGTGTCTGTGGAGTCAAAGATGGGGAATCCACCACTGAGAAAGTCACATCAGGAGTTGGGATCTGCAAGGACAACGAATGGGATCGTATCAGCCTGAGGCTCTTCTTTCTGGGAAAAGAGAAGTTTGGAGAGATACAGGAAATACGATTGAGGTCTTCTATTCTCTAAAAACCAAATCATCACAAGTAAAGTTGATCAAAATCAATAATCTACTACAATATTCAGAGTGGGAGGGTATTTATTGAAAATGTAATACTGAGAAAAAAAAAATCAGACTTGGATCAGGAGGCAAATTACCAACAGGCTTTATCATGTAGCAGCTTTAATGTCCTGTAATTAGCAAAGAAAAACTGGACATTGAGTCAAATTAGGGGACATTAAGACAGATGCACAAGAGAGTCTAAAAGAAGCCAGGAGGAAAGGAAATTTAAGGAGGGAATTCCAGGCAGCTGAAGGAATCACCTGCAAACAGAGCAGCAACTAAAATCAGAGAGATTAGAATTAGAGAAGCGCAAGGATCACAGAGTGTTCGCAGGGGTGGGGGAGGCAGGAGACATTACTGAGATTAGCCAAGAGCAAGGCTGCGGAGTAACTTGAAACAATTGAGGTGTTGTCAGATTGGGACCTATTGTAGATCAGCAAACTGTGTTCTAAGGAAAAGGGGTGGACCTTTTCTTTAAAAAAGTGGAACTTTAAATGTTTTTCACCATTTATGATGTGGGAGGGATAACAACGTAAGAAGTAGGAGCAGGAGTAGACCATCTGGCCCTTCAAGCCTGCTCCTCCATTCAATAAGATCATGGCTGATCTTGTTGTGGCCTCAGTTCCACTTACCCGCTCTCCTTAATTCCTTTACTGTTCAAAAATTTATCTACTTTAGCTTTGAAAGCATTTACTGAGGAAGCCTCAACTACTTCACTGGGCAGGGAATTCCATAGATTACAACCCTCTGAGTGAAGAAGTTCCTCCTCAATTCAGTCTTAAATCTGCTCCCCCTAATTTTGAGGCCCTCTTGTCCTAGTTTGAGCTTGAGCTGGAAGAGTCACTGCAACTCTGCCCCATCTCTTAGAAGGGAATTTAAAGAATGTAAGAGCTAGATAAAAAGCTCTAGAGCAGGCTTGTCCATAAGGCAGCCCATTGGCTCTATGTCACCCCTCAAGCCTTGTTCAAAATACAGGCCACTAGGGAATCCAGAAGCAGCGAGTATTGAAAGAAAACAGCCTGTGATTGGAGGAGCTGTGCACAGCACAACATGAGCAGTTTAGCTCCTTGGATGCTGCCTGAACTGCTGTGCTCTTCCAGCACCATAATCCAGAATTAGTCAGGAGGCTTTCTGACAGGCACTGGCTTAGGGAGAATGGATAAGACAGTGAGGCTACTGCTGGTGTCAGAGATGGGGTGTAAGTGTTAGGCAAACTGTCAGTGAGGGAAGCAAGTGGGTGAGAGTTGTGTGGGTGACAAGAGAGTGGCCATGGTCATAGGTGGTGTGAGATTGACTGCAGGGTGACTGGGTGAGCAATTGGTGGAGGACAAGTGAATGAGAGAGTGACTAAGGGGGAGGGGCGCATGACTGAGTGAGTGAGTTAGAATGAGCTGGACCCTTTCCCTCCTCCTCCCTCCCCAGAAATGTATCCACATAACAGACTGGGAGAAATGGGAAAATCCCTTCCCGCCCGCAGCTCAGATTGTGCCCCACAAGAGGTGAACCAAGGCCAGTGTTAACTAAAGCCAATTCCGTAACTGAGGCCCAGTTCCAATCCCTTTCGCGGGTAATCAGGATTTAGGTCCAATCGCTTTCTCCCTCTACCTTTGTTTCTTAAACAAAAGGGCAAAAAAAATGATTTCAGTTTACTCTGCTGCTTGGCACATTTTAATTGCCTTTACTTATTAATAACTCATTTATTTGAAATATCATTTTACTGCTTTGGAAGTTTTTTTTCTCTTAAATTAATGTTTGCAGTTGTGGCAAAGTTTACTTTTTTTAGAAAATTGCCACCAACTCCCATGTGAGAGAAAAAATGAAACGTAGCCCCTGTCCCCATACAAAAATGTTTGGACAGTCCTGTCAAGATTCTGTAGAAGCCTCCTCTACATTGTGACATCAGACACTCCCTTGACAAGTACAGATGAGTTAGATAGAGAGTAAAAGTTTCCTTTATACTGTGCCTTTGGAAACTCTCTTGATAGATCTCTTGATAGATGCATCATAGACAAAAAGCAAAGTTCCTTCTGCACTGTTTCCATCCAATATTTAAGGATCAGGTATAACACAGGATTAAATAAAGTAAAGCATCCTCTATCATTTATCAAATGTTGAGAGAATAATAACAACTAGGATTGTTTGGATTAAACCACAGAAGGGGACGGGGAAATGTAATGAGAGTTCAAAGTAATGAATGATTTTGAATATTAAATTCTAAGAAATGATTCCACTGGTAGAAATGTCAATAGCCAGAGGACATACAGTCAAGATAATTAGCAAAAGTACCAGAGGGGCGGTCTATTTGTATGCAATTACCTGAAATGGAGAGATTCGATAGTTAACTTTTAAAAGGAAATTATATAAATACTTAAAGGGAACTATATTTACAAAACTGCGGGGGAACAGCAAGCGAGAGGAGCTAATTAGCCCCATCCAAGTGCCAGCACCAGTACAATGGTTAATGGCCCCCTTTAATGTTGTCATGCCCCTTCGAAGGTGTATAAGAAGTTGTTTTTTTACCCCCAATATTCCTTGCGCAGGGTCAACTGGGATCGTTTATGGATAAATGTAGAAGTTGCTGAAAAAGCTCAGCAGTGCTGACAGCATCTGCAAGGAGAAATCAAAGTTCATGTTTCGGATCCAGTGACCCGAGTTCTGAGGAAGGGTCACTGGACCTGAAACATTAACTTTGATTTCTCTTCACAGATGCTGCCAGAACTGCTGTGCTTTTCCAGCAACTTCTGATTATGTTTCTCATTTACAGCATCCACAGTTCTTTCAGTTTACATTTCTGGACAATCAAGGGCCAACCTCTTTGCAGTGGTCTCTGATTGCTGTTCAGCAATCTCCTTCTGTAGCTCCCTCTCCGTGGCCTCCTTTTTACCAATCGGGCAGTCTTCGGCAATGTCAAACAATGACAGTGCATCCTTGGTGTCCTCCTCACGTAGGGCAGAAGCAAACACCTTCTCTGCTATAATTCGAACTTGCTCATCCTCCTCTGTCTGTGCTACCTTTGGGAATTGTCTGGGCATTTCAGCTGCGGAGGGAACAAAATATGATTGTTGTTTATATTGTAACAGAGTCATTAGAACATCCTTCACTCTTGTATTTACTACTTCAGTCAAACTGAAGTGAATGCCCCTCATAAGAGATGCCAGCTTAGGGTCATTGAAAATCCCTGGTCAAGTTAACTGATCACATCCAGGCACTCCAAATGGGAGTAAAGTTGGCTTCTATTCCCTGGAATGTGGAAGATTGAAGTATTTAGGCTTTTGAAAATAATTGATGGGCAGATATAAAGTAAACTACTTTGCTGATGTGGGGGTGGGGGGTTTCCAAGTTAGAGTTGGGCTATTCAGGAGACAAGTTAGAAAATACATCTCACACAAGATATGGTACAAGCATGTAATTCTATCTCACAAAAATGAGAAGATGGGAACTCATAGTAACAATTGTAAATCAGAGATTGAGTTTTACTGGTCAAGTTTATTAAGAATGGAAAGCCAAGGCAAGTATATGAGTTGGAATACAGATCAGCTATGGTTTAAATTGTGAAATGCTTGTGTGATGATGCTGTTCCTTTAACAAGGTTATGTTGTCCTGGGATTTTTCAAGAGGGGTTGTAAAAGGCAGAAGTTCCAATTTGTCTGGGTTTCAGGACTTAGACAGTATCTGTTAGCCATTGGCAAAGGCAACAATCAGAGAAAAAAGGCTTTTAGGTTTTGTTTTAAAACACTCATACAATGAAAGAGGAGTGGCCAGTTTTTGCAGTGCAGTCTGTTAGAAACTTGCAATGACAGAGAAACAGCTGTGAAAAGAGGTTCAATGCTTCAGCAAATGATCCCTGGTTGATCCTTTCTCTCTAACATCTCTCCTGTAAGAACCTGGGTTTGAATTTACCTTTTTTAAACAGGTTCTGTTATGGATCTGGTCAGACCCCCTTAAAATATTTTAAGAAGGTAGCCCAGACCTTAACCTTATTGGTTGTTTTAGGCAAATGTAAGGTGGATATTCCAGGAGTGATTCAGCTGGCTCAACCACTCAGTTTTAAACAAAACAATTTATTTACAAACTACTGAATGAAACACAAATAGAAGAGAACAGAATATAGAATAACTTAACATATCTGAAACCCCAACCAACTCTATCGCAACTTAATGATGCAACATCCCCATAAACACACCCCTTGGCACAAAAAGCTAAATTCAACATAATCTTGTTAAAGGAGCAGCACTGTCACACTATTGAGGGGGTTGAATAGCCTACTTTGATACTATGTTACGAAGGGTAAGAGGAACATCCTGGACTTTTCCTTAATAGGATCAGGGTTTTACATGTGATTTGTTAGAGTTCATGATTACTTATTGATTTATCTTTGGTAATAAAAATATGCTTAACTGTCAAAAAATTCATTACGAAAGGTGGGACAACAAAGGCAGGCAATTTGCAAGAGCCCTTTTCTGCCAACGTATAACACAATCAGGAGAGAGGGAAGGATGGCCTATTTTCATCGCGACAATCTAATATGATATTAAGTACTTCACAAGACAACTTTATTCAGTTGCTAAAGTCAGTGGGCTTAATTTCTGAAGAAACTCTGCAACACAGACCTAATGAGCTGAACAGCCTCCCAAGTTGTACTTTTCTGTAATTCTATGATATTGAATTGCTATTTATTTATACACAGTTCACTATCAGAAGACCATACAGTATTTCCAGACTTTTTGATTTGATTTGATTTATTACTGTCATGTATCTAGGTACAGTGAAAGTTTTTGTTTTGCATACAGGACAGGCAGATTGTACCATACAAAGTGCATTAGGGTTATGGAACAGAGTGACAATTACAATGTTACGGATGCAGAGAAGGTGCGCAACGAATGAGATTAACATTAAGTTTAAAATTTGAGGGGTCCATTCAGAAGTCTAGTATCAGCAGGAAGAAGTTTTTCTTGAATTTGTTGTTAACTGTGTTTAAGCTTTTGTATCTTTTACCCAATGGAAGAGGTTTAGAAGAGATTTTTCTGAGGTGAGAAGGGTCCTTGATTATGCTGGCTAACTTTCCGAGGCAGGAGAAGTATAGATGGAGTCAATGGATGGGAGGTTGGCTTATAGTTTTGATACCTCCCAGTTAGTGCTATTACAGCTTAGGTACACAGCATTCCACTTAACCACAAATATTATATAACACTGACACAGTTATAACTCCAACTGAACCCCAAATATTTGAAACCAAGTGACACCATTCTGCATCTTTGGTTAAGCCTAGAAAAATATCAAACTGGTCCCATTGACAACCCCCCCACCACTCATAACTCTGAATCAATCCCAAACTCATCCCACTGTCCTACTCTCCGTGTGTCAAAAACAAAGAAATCCCAGTGACCTGCTCTCTCAGTTCTGTATAAATCAAACTAATCCCACAGTTTCACTATCTCTGAAAAGCTATAGATCATTCCCAAATTAACTGCCCCATTGCACTGTACCAATCTCAAACTAATCCCATTGGTCGACTCTGCCTCCAAACCCTTTATTAATACAATGGAGTCTGTCCCAACTATTCCCTGTTGTAAAGTATTCTGTGCTTCAACAATCCTCTGTGTAAAGACAATCTCCTAATTCTTATTCTTAATCACTCCTTTCACCATTCGCTCTTCCAGGGGAAATGATCCCACGTCATCACGTGAAATGAGACATACACATTCTCGATTAGAATACAAACTGCGGTCAGCTTTATATGGCAGGAGGCTCCTGTGGAGCATAAACAGAAATGGACCAGTTCGCTCAAATGGCCTGGTTCTGTGCTGTAAATACTGCGACGGACAGCAGCTGGATTTCTAAGACTTTGGTTTGCTTTGTTTGGAGATACACATTATCATTGAGTATGGGAGAAATTTCTCAGGCATGGCTTGGAATCTTTAAACTAAGCTAACTATAGAATTGAGAAGGACAGGTCTAGGTCAGACTGTGCAATCATAACGGGGGGAGGCCAGTGGGAGCTGTTTAAACCATCCCTTGTTCTTTCCCCATAGCCATACAAATTCTGCCTTTCCAAGTTTTTATCTAATTCCCTTTTGAAAGTTGTTATTGAATCTGCTTCCACTGGGCGGTCAGCACAACTAACAAAAAAAAAGTGCGTACAGTATCTATCTTCACCCCTCCCCCAATCACCCTGGATCCATCCAGGTTCTCTGACCACCAGTTCCTGACTCTTCAGAAACAGTGGAAACAGTTCTGTATCAGAACGGCCTGTAACTTTCAAACTGCAGTGGATGGAAAACTATTTTGCCCTCTGCAGTTTCACTCCGTCCTGAATCACAGCAAGTCAACTAATCTCAAGAACTAAGCCCAAGGTAATGGGATAAGATGCTGGTTGTGTCTTTAAATCTTTAGCTCCTGCCCAGTATCTTTCCCCGCAAAATGAATTTTCCTACATTAATTACAACAGTGAATAAAAATACTTATTTGTCTCTAAAGAGATTTTCGGAGGTAGGAGAATTTTCTTTTTCAGAACTAGATAGAGAAGGTAGATTTAGAAATATTTGAAAGATTCAAATTCAACTTTTTCCTGCTCTGCACAACAGGAACAATCTAACGCAATAGCGGCGGGACCCAGCACAGACGAGGGAAAACTGCCCCCCGCCCTCACTCTGAGGGGGAGGGAGGGGAGGGTCTCTCGAACATCTCAGGATCAGATTATTTATTGCGGGGGCTGACCGTCTGGGTCTGAGGAGGACTCCATCCCCCCTGGCCTTACCTATGATCGGGGTTCCGGCCATTCTCGGTCTCGGTCTCGCTCCCGCTCCCGGGTGCCGGTGTGTCGAAGCCGGCGCTGTTTTACAATGAGCCGCCGCTCCGTGTTTTATTCCCGGGTCTGGCGCTATTTTAAGCAGCTGAAGCACCGCCAGAGGCTTCAGCCGAACGGGATCAGCAGTAAATACCAACCGGATTGAGGGCAGTGGGCATCTCACTCAGCTTCATAACCGGGAATGTGAACGGGACAGGGAGGGCATTTTTAATTCTTTCAGATGACTCGTGTTGCTGGCTGGCCGGCATTTACTGCCTCTCCTGTATGCCCTTGAGAAAGTAGTGGGGAGCAGCCTCCTTGAGCTGCTGCAGTCCATGTGATGCAGGTAACACAGGTCTGTTGGGGAAGAGATTCTGGTCTGACAACAGTGAAGGAAGGGCAAGGTCTCACTTCAGGTAGGGAACTGACTGGTGTTCCCCTAAATCTGTTGCCCTTGTCCGTCCCAGTGATAAAGGTCATGCGTTTGGAAGGTGCTGTCTAAGGAGCCCTTGTGAATTTCTGCAGTGCATCTTGTAGATGGTACACACTGCTGCTCCTGAGCGTCAGTGGCAGAGTGAAGTTGGAGGGATGGAGTGTAAATCAGCTGGGCTGCTTTGGCCTGGATGGTGTCAGCTTCATTGTTGTTGTCTGAGCTGCCCTCACCCAGGGAAATGGGGAGTGTTCCATCACACTTGTGCCTTGCTGACAGTGGACAGGTTATGAGGAGTCAGGATTCCGAGCCTCTGCCCTGCTCTTGTAGTCACTGCATTTATACATCAGTCCGGTTAAATTGAATGGGGGCACTGAATTAAAGGGAATGCTTCAAGTTGCAATTTCTCTCTTTTAAACAAAATCTAACAAATTAGACTGCAGTAAATAGCAAACACACGTGATAAATTCACAAATACAGAGAGAGTAACCTGGACTGGGCTAATTGCCCCAGGAGTCATCTACCCTGACAGTCCACCACAACACCAGGACTGAGATGATTGACACTAGCTCCAGCTACAGTCACAGTCCCAATGTGAATTCTTACCATCTCATACCTGGCTATATTTAAACTGGAACAACAGACGGAATCCCAAGTCTAATCATCCAATTGATTCCACTGATGTCACTCCCAATAGAACCACAGACAATCTGGTAACAGTGAGAGCTGTTGTTTGTTCCTTTATAGGTTAAACTTACTGTTCAGGCAGGTAAAACGGTAAAACAGATCTCAGGTAACCAGAAACAAAACCTCCAATCATTCCGGAATGAGTCACACCCTCCCTCCAGTCACCAATAAGCCAGACACCTTTCAGTTTGTTCAAAATGTTTTAAGGGGACTGGTTGCGGGAAATTATTTAAATTTAAGGTTTTATTGGCCCCTTGGAAAATTGAGAAAAATATTGTGGCACAAGAAAAGATCTTACCTGCAGTGATTCAGGAACCCAAGAAAGCAGTGCCCGCTTTAAAATGGCAATGCAGGAGTTGTGTGTTTCTTTCCCTTTCTCATTCTCTCTCTCTCTCTCTCATTTGATTGCACTGAATACCACTCAGCTCCTGCCTTTGGAGACCCATTAATGAGCACCATCCAGCCACATTCCGGAAATATTTGAAAATTTATGAACTGGACAAACAGCAAGAAGCAAAGAAAAAAAGTATTGATTGTATACTTTTAAAATAATTTAATTGCTTCTGTAACTGGATACAATTAGAGGAGCCCAGAACATCGATTAATGTCTAGTGTAGCAAAGATTCCATTAGGGGGTGGATAAAATGGCTTTTGCAAGAGTGCTCGATTGTTTCTCATTATATCCACAATGCATTCTAAGTTTGCAAATGCTAAGACCGGTAGGATCATACTTAAAGAATGAACAGAGAAACAGGTTATGCAAGCTCTTTGAAAGGGTGATCCATTAGGTCTCCACACAATCCTTTCACCATAGTTTTCTTTTATTCATTCAAATGAACGTCCAATTGAGTTTTGAAATTTCCTTTGAAATTTGATTCTAGTGACCCCTCAGGTTGTGCCTTTCACATCTTAACAACCCTCTGTTTTTAAAAGAAATTTGTCTAATTTTTCCCCTCTAGTTCATTTGCCAAATATTTTAAATCTATAACCTTTAGTTACTGATTCACTTCTGAGGAAATAACATACCTGTTTTCTCAAAACACCTTATTATCTTGAATCCTCTATTGCATCATTGCTTAACCCTTTTTGTAGTACTGAAGGGACTGTGGTGCATCAGAAGAACAGTACTGAAGGAGTGCTACATTGTTAGAGGATGGAGGGGCTGTATTGAGGGAGTGCTGCAGCTAAACAGGTTTATTTGGAAACACTAGCTTTCGAAGCGCTGCTTCTTCATTAGCGCTCTGAATGCTAGTGCTTCCAAATAAACCTGTTGGACTACAACCTGGTGTTGTGTGATTTTTAACTTTGTACACCCCAGTCTATGGTGAAAGGATTGTGTGGAGACCTAATGGATCACCCTTTCAAAGAGCTTGCATAACCTGTTTCTCTGTTCATTCTTTAAGTATGATCCTACCGGTCTTAGCATTTGCAAACTTAGAATGCATTGTGGATATAATGAGAAACAATCGAGCACTCTTGCAAAAGCCATTTTATCCACTCCCTAATGGAATCTTTGCTACAAATACAGAGAGGGGTGGTTGTGATGAAGGAGCAGCACTCCGAATGCTAATGCTTCCAATTAAACCTGTTGGACTATAACCAGGTGTTGTGTGATTTTTTACTTTATAGACCTTCTTGTTAAGTGCTCCGCCATGGGCATGGGCCTAGTGGCCAGGCACAAGTTCCCTAAGTCATGCCACCACCTTGGAAGGCAAATCCCAGACTTCAACACCATCGCGCCTCCACTGATGCCCTCACCACTGCCGCTACCCTCCATAAATCTGCACTGGATGCAGACTCACCTCCACAGCAGAAGCCAGGACCGCCTCAATGATACAGAAGCTGCTGCGAACCCAAACTCACCTCCAACGTTGTTACCATGGGCTCACCCACTGCCACCAATGCTGCCGCAGTGGTCAAGCTTTTCACCAAGAGGTAAGTAAAACAAAATAAAAGAGGAAAGCACATGAGAGAAGAGAGGAAAAAGAAGAAAATAAATAAAAAGAGAAGTGGATTGAGTGGACGAGTCCCAGGCTCAGAAGCCCCACTCCACTGTCATCTTACTGGAAGTCTGGTGGTGTTGGAGGGGCTAGACTCAGAGTGCATGCATGATTGGTACTGGGGAAGTGTTATAGGTTAATATTGAGGGATTGTTCCACCGCTGGAGGGGCTGTACTACCGGAGCACTTTGCTGCTGGAGGGACAGTACTGATCGATTGCTATACTCTCAGAGGTGCCATCGTTCATTAAGCTGAACTGCATTTGCCCTCTGATGTGAATGCAAAAGATCCCATGGAGTACGTTGAAGAAGAACTGGAAGTTTTACTGTTGTCCTGGTCAATATTTATCCCTTAACCAACATCACTAGGAAGCAGATTACCTGGTAATTCATCTCATTGTCATTCTGATGAAAGGTCACAAACTTGAAACTCTCCCTCCACAGGTGCTGCCTACCCTAACAAGTCTTTCCAGAGTTTGTTTGTTTTATTTCGGATTTCCAGCATCTTCAGTGTTTAGTGGGTGTGGACAGTTTGAAAATGCTGGAATGACTGTTATCAGACTGGCCAAGTTAATCCATCTACTTTTTATTGTTAGTCTGCTATAAATAATAGATCACAATGCTACCTGACTTCCTGAGCTATTCACAAGACAACAAAACATTCTGCTTATTGAGTCATTTAAAGAGATACTAGTGAAATACATCAGTCATCAGGTCTAGACAAATAAGGCAGTTACTCAATAGAAGAACAACAATTGCATTTATAGAGTGGCTTTAACAAAGTAAAATGTCTCAAGGTCCTTCACAGGAGTATTGAAAAAACATTCCAGAGCTTAGGTGCAACTCTATGAACTTTAATGCATGAACAGAGAGTGAGAATGGTTGTAGAGACCACAAACCCCAAAGCCCTGAGGCTTCGAAAGCCCAAGCTCCTAATTCACTAATAGTCATAGAAACAATAACTTAAACACTCCCATCTGGAAAATCATTCTTTCTGAGATGACCTGTCTTTCTACATCATGATGGAATCTTTATAATAACCTCAAACAACTAAATGGAGAAATCTTCATTACTTTTCTGAGCTAATCATCAGACACATTTTAACAATTGAATTTTGCTGTTAATACCTTCTAGTGTTTAGTGGGGTTGTCATTCCTATAGCCTGTCCCAGATTCTGGACTTTAAAGAAAGTTGACTCACTTGTTAGGTAACACAGTCCAGTGGTGTAACAATAGTGTGATATCCCAAAGCATATCCCATGTATTTTGAAGGTATAGTCCAACTCTTTCCAAACATAGAAAAAGTAAATAATGTGACAGAGCCAATGAAGTTCAATAAGTCTGACGTCCGTATGAGAAAATGCAAGCAGGAATGTCCTTTATCATCAAGGGGAAAGGAAAGAGGGCATGAGAAATTTACAGCACCACTAATCCAAATTCTGCTAAAATATGTTGTCCCTAAGCGTTTTCCTTTATTTTGTTTGTGGGATGTGGGCATCGCTGCCTGGCTAGCATTTATTGTCTGTCCCTAGTTGTCCACTGCTGCCTTAAAACATTGCACTCCACCTGCTGTGGGTTAACCCACAATGCCCTTAGGAAGGGAATTCCAGGATTTTTCACCCAGCAACAGTGAAAGAACAGCAACATATTTCCAAACCAGGATGGTGAGTGGCTTGGAAGGGAACTTGAGGGTGATGATGTTCTTATGTATCTGCAGTCCTTGTCCTCCAGTTGGAAGTGAATGTGGGTTTGGAAGGTGCCTTCTGAGGTTTTTGGTGAATTTCTGCAGTGCATCTTGTAAATAGTACATACAGGTGCTACTGAGCGTGAGTAGTGGAGGGAGTGGATGCTTGTGGGTGTAGTGCCAAACAAGCGGGTTGCTTTGTCCTGGATGGTGTCAAGCTTCTTGAGTGTTGTTGGGGCTACACTCATTCCAGCAAGTGGGGGGAGTATTCTATCACAGCCCTGACTTGTGCCTTGGAGGTAGTGCACAGGCTTTGGGGAGTCAGAAGATGAGTTATTCATCACAGTGTTCCTAGCCTCTGACATGCTCTTGTAGCCACTGTGTTTATGTGGCGAGTCCAAATGAAGTTCTGGTCAATAGTAACCCCCCAGGATGTTGATAGTAGGCGATTCAGTGAAGGTAACACCATTGAATGTCAAGGGGCTGTGATTAAACTGTCTGATATTGGTGATGGTCATTGCCTGGCATTTGTGTGGTATGAATGTTACTTGTCACCTGTCAGCCCAAGTCTGAATATTATCTAGATCTTGTTGCATTTGAACACGGAGTTTTTCAATATCTGAGGAGTCATGAATGTTGCTGAACATTGTGCAATCAATGCTGAATTTCACCATTTCTGATCTTATGATGGAGGGAAGGTCATTGATAAAGCAATTGCAGATGGTTGGGCCTAGGACACTACCCTGAGGAACCTCTACAGTGATGTCTTAGAGCTGAGATGGCTAACCTCCAACAAACCTGACCATCTTCTTAAGTGGAGAAAATGAGGTCTGCAGATGCTGGAGATCAGAGCTGAAAATGTGTTGCTGGAGAAGCGCAGCAGGTCAGGCAGCATCCAGGGAACAGGAGAATCGACGTTTCGGGCATAAGATTCCTGAAGAAGGGCTTATGCCCGAAACATCGATTCTCCTGTTCCCTGGATGCTGCCTGACCTGCTGCACTTCTCCAGCAACACATTTTCAGCATCTTCTTAAGTGCCAGGACAAAGTGAGGACTGCAGATGTTAGAGATCAGAGTCGAGAGTGTGGTGTTGGAAAAGCACAGCAGATCAGGCAGCATCCAAGGAGCTGGAGAATCGATGTTTTGGGCATAAGCCCTTTGTCAGGAATGAGGCTTGTGGGCTGGAGGGCTGAGAGATAAATGGGATGGGGGGAGGTAGCTGGGAATGTGATAGGTAGATGAAGGTGTGGGTGGAAGTGATAGGTTGGACAGAAGGGTGGAGTGGATGGGTGGGAAGGAAGGAAGATGGACAGGTAGGACTGGTCAAGGGGCTGGTGCTGAGTTGGAGACTTAGGACTGGGATAAGGTGGAGATGGGGGAAATGAGGAATCTGGTGAAATCCACACTGATCCCGTGTGGTTGCAGGGTCCCAAGGCCGAAGATGAGTTCTTTCTCCAGGCGATGGTGGTAAGGGTTTGGCGATGGAGGAGGCCCAGGACCCACATTTCCTTGGTGGAGTGGGAGGGGGACTTAAAATATTCAGCCATGGGGTGGTGGGATTGGTTGGTGCAGGTGTCCCAGACATGTTCTCTGAAATGATCTACGAGTTGGCATTCTGTCTCCCCGATGTAGAGGAGACCACATCAGGTGCAACGGATACAATAGATAATGTGCGTGGAAGTACAGGTAAATTTCAGTCAGATGTGGAAAGATCCTTTGGCGTCTTAATTGCCAGGTATGACTCCAACCAGCAAAGAGTTTGCCCTTGATTTCAGTTTTGCTATAACTCCTTGATGTCACACTCTGTTGAACGCAGGCTGATGTTAAGGGCTGTCATTCTCACTTCCCTTGTGGAATTCAGCTCTTTTGTTCATGGTTGAACCAAGGCTGTAATGAAATCAGGAGCTGAGTGACCCTGGCAGAACTCAAACTGGGCTTCACTGAACAGATTGTTGCTTAGCAGGTGCTGCTTGATAGCATTGTTGATGACACCTTCCATCACTTTACTGATGATCGAGAGTAGACTGATAGGGTGCCAGTGTTGTAACTGTATTGGAACAGCTTGGCCAGGGCGGGGGTGGCAAGTTCTGGAGCACAAGTCTTCAGTTCTGTTGGTGCAATGTAATATTCTAGCCTTTGCAGTGTATAGTGTCTCCAACTGTTTCTTGATATCATGTGGAGTGAATTGAATTGGCTGAAGACTGGTATTTGTAATGCTGGGGACCACTGGAGGAGACTGAGATGAATTATCCGTTTCGCACTTCTGGCTAAAGATTGTTGCAAATATTTCAGCCTTATTTTTTGCACTGATGTGCTGGGCTCTTGTCATTATTGAGGATAGGGATATTTGTGGAGCCTCCTCCTCTAGTGAGTGGTTTAATTGTTGATCATCATTCACAACTGGATGTAGCAGGACTGCAGAACTTAGATCTGATGCATTGGTTGTGAGATCACTTATGTCTGTCTATCACTTGCTGTTTCTGCAGTTTGGCATGGAAGTAGTCCTGTTTGGTAGCTTCACTAGGTCGATACCTTATTTCCTACTCCTGGCATGCCCTCCTGGACTGTCCATTGAACCAGAGTTGATCCCCTAGCTTAATAGTAATGGCTGGGGGAATATGCCAGGCCATGATGTTACAGATTGTGCAAGAGCACAGTTCTGCTGCTGTTAATGGCCCACAGCACCTTATGGATGCCCAGCCTCGAGTTGCTAAATTTATTTGAAGTCTATCCCATTTAGCTCAGTGATAGTGCCATACAACATAATGAAGGTTATTCTCAACACGAAGGCAGGACTTCATCTCTACAAGGATTGTACAGTGATCACTCTTACCGATACTGTCACGGACAGATGCATCTGTAGCTGGCAACTGGGAAATTGTCTCTGGGCAATTGAAAAGGGAAATCTGTTAAACTTTGTGCCCCTGGATCCTGCATGAATTACATCAGGAGATATAAGTTTGTATCTGTCAGAATATGGAACTCCTTAGAATTAGAAATTGGCTCAAATCTCAGTCAAAATATTATAATTAATTTTACTCAGTCTGTGCTACTGTTGATGTCCACCGATGATCCCTCATAAGCTTGTTTCTCTTAACATTTCCCAGTGATGTGGGAAATACAGTCAGTAGGTTTGTAGGTGACACTATGCACTAAGGCAGTACGGGAGTGCAATTGAAAGCATTTTTGATGTGCGACAAGAGAGCAAATATGATAAATAAATAAAACTAAGAGAGATGTTTTACAGCCAAAGCGACATAGTTGATAATTGGAAGGATTTGTGCTGAGAGAGGTTGAGCAAGAAAAAGATCAGTGTGTGTAGATCTCTGAAGACTTTTGTGACTAACATAGAAAATCTGTAGCTAACAGGGTACTGGACTATATTATTGGAGCTATTCAGTAAATTAGTGAATTATACGAGTTGCTGTTCAGACCATATATAGAGAACAGAGAACAGTTTCTGTCTCCTACATGGTCAATGATGTCCAGAGAGAAGTAATAAGAATGATGTCCAACTTAAGGAACCTCAGTTATTTGGATGACTTCAAGGGACAGGACTTATAAAATTAATAGTAAGGCTTTGGATAGTATTGTAGAACAGAGGGACCCAATGGTTCAGGTACATAATTCTTTGAAGTTTGCATCACATATACACGGAGTAGTTAAGAAGACATTCAGCATGCTTGCCTTCATTGTTTGGTCATTTGAGTATACGAGTTTGGAAGTCATGTCGAGGTTGTACAGGGTGTTGGTGACATTGTGTTCAGTTCTGGGCACCCAGTTGTAGAAGGGATATTATTAAGCCAGAGAGGGTTCAAAAGAGATTTACCAGGAAATTGCCAGGTATGGAAGGTTTGAGTTATAAAGAAAAACTGGATAGGCTCGGACTTTTTTCACTGGAGCGTCGGAGGCTGAGAGGTGACCTTAGAGGTTTATAAAATCATGGGTGGTACAGATGGGGTTAATGGTAGGTGTCTTTTCCCTCGTCTTGATTTTAAGGTGAGAAGAGAGATTTTAAAAAGACATGAGGGGCAATTTCTTTTACACAGAGGGGGTTTGCGTGTGAAATTAAATTTCAGAAAAGTTGGTGGATGTGGGTACGGTTACAAAGTTTAAAACACACCTAAATGAGTATGTGAATAGGAAAGATTTGGAGGGATCTGGGCTTGGAGCAGGCAGGTGGTACTAGTTTAGTTTGGGATTATGTTCAGCATAGACTGGTTAGACCGAAGGGTCTGTTTCTGTGCTGTATGACTCTATGATGCTATCTTAGTTTATTATTTGAGAGGAATGAACTGATAGAAGGATGTCCAATAAGAAAATGCTGAATATTGTCCCGATTGCTGGCTTATTCCTGTTTAACCATTTGAGGAGGGCCATGCAACATGTGTTTAAAGTTGTGTAAGATTAGGAAATGACTGGAGTTTGACAGTGTGTTCTGAAGTGAGTATCTGAAGTGTGATAGTTAGTGTGATTCTATCCTGGAGGGAAGTGGACCAGTCCCTGACCTGAACAGAGATCAATCATAAGTGACTGCTTTTGTAGAGAACACTCCATGTGATGTCTGGGATTGAGTACCTTACACCTGAAGGAGCAAGAGAAGAATTCTCCTATTTAGTTTATGTTCCTGATTTATCATCTTTTTTTATTTCATTAAGGAGACAGTGTAAGAGGAAGGGGTGGGTGTGCTGGACACTGGAATGGTCAGGTGAGGGAAGAATCTAGCTATGATTCGCTGACCATCGCTGTGTGCGGTAGGCTTAAGGCTTTAATTGGTCTTTTCTGCCTACCTATTTGAGATGACAAATGCTGTAAGGGTGCCATTGACACCCATATCCTAAAGTTAAACAAGAATCAAGTTAGGCATTGGGGATTGGGTGAGAATTATATCAGGGTTTAATACTATACTGAGAATGTTAACAGACTAAGTTCCAAATTCACCTGCAAGAACTCATTTAGAACTCTTTTATGATGAGGACTTCATACAGCTATCAACTAGTCCTCTGTCTGAGCTTCTATTTAATATTGCAATGAAGGAGAATATAAAAACATAAGAACTGGGAGCAGGAGTAGGCAATTCAGCTCCTTGAGCCTGCTCCACCATTTAATATGATCATGGTTGGTCACATCTCAGCTTTAACTCCACTTACCAGTCTGCTGCCCATAGCCTTTCAATTATTACTAGCTAAAAATCTGTCTCTCTCCTCCTTAAGTTTCCTCAATATCCTGGAAACCACCGCACACTGGAGAAAAGAATTCCACGGATGCATGATGATTAGAGAGAGGTAATTTCCTCTCATCTCTGTTTTAAACTTGCTGCCCCTTATTCTAACACCTCACTCCTTAGGATTCTGAACCTGATCCCTTTATTTCAATATAAGCAGGATAAGCAGACTCAATAATATGTGCAGCAATCCAGTGAAAATTCCAGACAATGTCACCTCACTGATCTAAAGATAACATGCTGACTAACACCAAAGCAACAGTTCTGCTTGAATAAGAGCTTGCGTAATGTGAGAGCTAACATTGTACTGGAAAGATACCAGGGATGTGGGACTTCAGCTATGTGGCAAGGCTGGAGACACTGGGGTTGTTCTTCTTAAAGCAGAGAAGGCTAAAGGGCAAAGTTCCGTCCTGATTTTTTTCTTGAAATTGTGCGATAACGACTACCTATCACTGAATATTTATTTGTTTTAATTTTAACAGAATTCCAAATTGTATCTCTATTAATTAAGTCCCGAATTTTGCCTTAGTCCTTGACATTTTGGTGGAGATTGCCTATTATTTGTATATTAGAGTCATAGAAATGTATAGCACGGAAACAGACCCTTCGGTCCAACTCTTCCATGCCGACCCGATATTCTAAATTAATCCCATTTGTCAGCACTTGGCTCATATCCCTCTAAACCCTTCCTATTCATATACCCATCCAGATGCTTTTTAATATTCTCTTGTAAATTCTAGCAAGATCCCACCATTTCTGAATATTTTGTTTATCCTCAGTTTCCAGCCTTGTTATATATTCTCTGTTCTTCAACAGCATTACAGCTACCCGGCTGGTTAAGCTGTTTTTAGGCCACTCTTACCACTCAGAGAAACATTTCAACTTGTTTATGTGTGTTTCTACAGTTATCCAAGTAAGTCCATCTCCTTTGTAGAGGTCACTTTCCCTCACAGTTTTACTTTTGGAACATGAACTCTGCTATAATACTGACAGTAAAACTGCTTGTCAGCTGTCACTCAGTTGGTGTTCTCTCCTTTAAGCCACAAGGTTGTGAATTCATGACCCACTGCAGAAACTCAAATGCGAAATCAAGGCTGAGGCTTGCAGTGCAGCACTGAGGGAGCACAGCACTAGACTGTTGGAGGAGTAAACCAAAGCTGCATCTGTCCTCTGAAGTAAAGATCCCAGCCATAATTTCAAAATACAAAGGAACAGGGCAGTTCTCCTTGTTATCCTGGCCAATATTTATTCCTCTACCAACATTAATGAAAATGTATTATCTTTTTGATGGTTTCACATGTCTGTAGAATCCTTAAAACAAATTGACTGTCATGATTCTTAAAATTGAAATATGTCCTTAGTTGGCTATAAAATGCATTGGGACTTCTCAATGTTGTGAAAGGTGCTGAAATGTACTTTTCCCCATATCCCACATCAGGACAGATCCAGCAGAGGTGGCAGCACTCGGGACAGAGTTGTCCAGTGAGTCCTCGATATTGACTCTGGATCTTATGGAGTCTCATGGCATCAGATTAAACATGGACTAGGAAACCTGCTGATTACAAGGCACAATCTTCCCTCAGCTAATGACTCTGTAGCCCTCCATGTTAAGCAACACTCGGAAGAAGCATTGAGGGTGGAAAGTGTACAGAATGTACCTTGGGTGGGGGATTTCAGTGTCCATCACCAAAAATGGTTCAGTAGCAGTACTACTGATCAAGCTGGTTGGGTCCTATCGGACACTGCTGCTGTACTGAGTCTGCAGCAAAAGGCTGGGCAGCCAACAAAAGGGAAAAAAATACTTGACCTCATCTTTTATCAATCTGCCAACTGCAGATGTATCTGTCCATGACAGCATCGGTAGGAATGACTACTGCACAGTCCTTGTGAGATGAAGTCCCACCTTCTCATTGAGAATACCCTCCATCGTCTTGTGTGGCATTATCATGTGCTAAATGAGACAGAAATGGAACAGATCTAGCAAATTAAGTCTGGACATCCATGAGGTGCTTTGGGCCATTAACAGTAGCAGAACTGGCCCAGCCAGCAACATCCCATAAGTAATTTCAAAAAAAAATTCTCTCTATGATGAGGCCAACATATTGTCTTTTAATTCTTCAGAAGCAAGCTGAGGTGCTTTGCATTTCCAGCTGTTCCAGCATTTGCTTTTACTTTTTATTGAAGAGAATCTTGCTGCTTGTTATCCTCTTCACCAGACAAACAGTATTAGTATTAAAACATGCATCTTCAAAAAGAAATGCCAGATCTCTATCATCTTTCTCTCCTCTGCATTTATATGTGAGAGACCATGTCACAGGAGGAAGGGAGTATGTAACTTTCCATTTCAAGAAGTTGGACTAAGCTCTCAGGAGTGGCTGCAACATCATTCACTGTGAGAATAGAAACACGATGTGGAAATGTCTTGCAGCCGTGACATGTTTAGTTCTCTCATATTACATAAGCCATTTACGTGATCACTGGCTATTTATTTAAACCTGTTTTTACAAGCTGACAAGAGTTTTCCCATAATAGCATTGAAGACTGGTATTTTAAAAATTTATTCAGCAGGATACGTATCACTGGCAAGACAGGCATTTATTGACTGTTGCTAAATTCCCTTAAGAAGACATCTTGAATGACGGTGGTGCTTACGTGAAGATATACCCATGGTGCTGTGTGATTAACCCTCCATATGAACAATTAGTCCTGGTCACATTTATCCAGCCTGTTCACATATCCCCCTTTTCTAATGGAACATGCCCATCCAGTTTCTCAGAAGTAAATCCAATGTTCAGGGTGCAGTCTAAACAGAGCTCAACACAACTTGATCTGAACTCCCTTTGATAGTTTTGACCATTCGGAATGAATTGTCTCCATCTAACTGCTGATGAGATACTTGAATGTTCGGTTTACTGAGCTTATTTTCCCTGGAGCATTGGAGGCCATGGGGTTACCTTATAGAGGTTTATAAAATCATAGAATCCCTCCAGTGTGGAAACAGGCCATTTGGCCCAACAAGTCCATGACAACTCTCTAAAGAACATCCCACCCAGACTCACCAATCCCTACCCTATTCTTCCTATGACTAATTCACCTACCTACACTGTGGGTAATTTAGCACGGCCAATCCACTTAACCTAGATATCTTTGGACTGTGGGAGGAAACTGGAGCACACAGACATGGGGAGAACATACAAACTCCACACAGACAGTTGCCTGAGGCTGGAATTGAACCCAGGTCCCTGGCACTGAGAGGCAGCAGTGCTAGCCACTGTGCCAGGCATGGATAGGGTGAATAGCCAAGGACAATTTCTCAGGGTAGGGGAGTCCAAAACTAGACGTTTAACATGAGCTGGGTAAGATTTAGAAGGGATTTAGGATTCAGTGTCTCAGGGTGAGAATTATATCCAAGGTGAAACTCTGAACTCCAGCAGGTCATTAATAATTTTCAAATATCATGCCTGTTTTATTAACTATACCACTCCAGTGTGGGAGTGGTGGAGTATACGCTGGGAAAGGAGACAGTGCTGGTGACTAGAAATTAACCCCTGTTAGGTGTTGAAAACAACTCTCAAATTGTTACAGCATAGCACAGGAATAGGACTGATAATCTATCTCTATTCCACATTCTTACACCACCCCTTTGTCCTTTAATGTTACAAGAAATTTATTGATCTCTAAGTTGAATATGACTGATCTTCTACAGCCCTTTCAGATAGAGAGTTCCAAAGGTTCGCTACTCTCCGAACAAAGGAATACTTCAACTTGTTCTAAATGGCCCGACCCTTAATTTGAAACATCTAATCCACCTGAGTCATACACATAAGAATTTTGAAATACTTTTCATTCATGCAAACTTTACAGCATATAGTCCCACCATTCCAAGAATTAGTCTGATGAACCTCTGCTGCACACCCACAATAAAAAATACATGTCTTTCCTTAGGTGAGGAGACCAAAACCTCCCACAGTATGGTCCAACCTAGGTTTTACACAATTAAGCCAGGCACCTTTACTCCTGACCTCAAATCCTTTTATGCTGAAGGTAATCATATCAGGTACTTCTTAATTGCTTGCTACAGCAGCAGGTTAGCTTTTAATGACTTTGAACATCATCCAATTTAATTTAGGCATCGCTTCCCAATTTCTCACCAATTTAAGAAACACACTGTATTTCTATTCCTCCTACCAAAGTGGTAGACCTACACCCTGTCCAGATTGTTTGTCAGAGCTGAAAATGTGTTGCTGGAAAAGCGTAGCAGGTCAGGCAGCATCCAAGGAGCAGGAGAATCGACGTTTCGGGCATGAGCCCTTCTTCAGGAATGAGGAAAGTGTGTCCAGCAGGCTAAGATAAAAGGTAGGGAGGAGGGACTTGGGGGAGAGGCATTGTAAATGCGATAGGTGGAAGGAGGTCAAGGTGAGGGTGATAGGCCAGCGTGGGGGTGGGGGCGGAGAGGTCAGGAAGAAGATTGCAGGTTAGGAAGGCGATGCTGAGTTCGAGGGATTTGACTGAGACAAGGTGGGGGGAGGGGAAATGAGGAAACTGGAGAAATCTGAGTCCATCCCTCCAACCACAAGGGATGAACTTCGATTTCTCCAGTTTCCTCATTTCTCCTCCTCCCACCTTGTCTCAGTCCCAACCCTCGAACTCAGCG
>NC_057725.1:31118022-31156606 GCF_004010195.1 Chiloscyllium plagiosum
AGGTGATGAGGTTATGGATGGTCTGGGAGATGATGGTTTGGTGGTGGGAGGTGGGGTCATGGTCAAGGGGGCAGTAGGAGGAGGTGTCCGTGAGCTGGTGTTTAGCCTCAGTGGTGTTTGTCATATTGTTTCCCAGCTCTTTTCTTTTTGCTGATCTGTATCGTAAATCCATTTATCTTCACTCAATAATATTCTGTTTTGAGAATCTATTTCTCTCAATCATGGAAGTTTCATTCAGTCCTTCAGGTCCACTGAGAACATAGCTGATCTCTGATGTGGTTTTCCTGCATACGTTTGCAGATGATACAGAAAATTGGTGCAGTTGTGGATAGTGAGGAAGGTTGTCAAAGGATGCAGCAGGATTATAGATCAGTTGGAAAATTGGGTAGAGAAATGGCATATGAAATTTAACCTGACCAAGTGTGAGGTGCTGTATTTTGGGAAGTCAAATGCAAGAGGAAAGTCTACTGTAAAAAAAACAGGACCCTTAGGAGCATTGATATACAGAGGACCTTGGGGTGCAAGATCATAGATCCCTAAAAAGAGCAATACAAGTGGATAAGATGGTCAAGAAAACATACAGCATATTTGCCTTCATTGGTCAGGGCATTGAGTATAGAAGTTGGCAGGTCGCATTGCAGCTGTAGAAGACTTTAGTTGGACCACACTTGAAGCAGTGTGAGCAGTTCTGATCCCCGTATTATAGGCAGAGTATGAAGGCTTTGGAGACGGTGCAAAAGAGGTTTACAAAATCTTCCTGGATTGGAATGGAGTGTATTAGCTATAAGGGCTAACATGGATTGTTTTCACTAGAGCATCGGAGGCTGAGGCGTGACCTGATAGAAGTATATAAAAGTACAAAAGGCGTGCATAAGGTGGTTAGTTTGAATTAAAATAACCTTCCCAGGGTGTAAATCTCACACAGAAGTGGGGCATTGTTTTAGGGGAGAAGGGGAAGTTTAAAAGAGATATGTGAGCAGAGAGAGGGTAGGTGCCTGGAACATACTCTGTCAGGGGAGAGCTAGAAGCACGTACATTAGGAAATTAAGAGACATTTAGACAGACATGAATAATAGAGGGGTATCAATCACCTGGAGGCACATGGGATTAGTTTAGAACAGCAGCATGATTAGCAGAGTTCTGATGGGCCAAAGTTCCCTTTTCTGTGCTGTACTGTTCCATGTTCTATTCTACATAGAAGCCCATTCAGATCAGATTTGAATGTGCTCGACAACTGAGCCGCCACAGCCAGCTGGGATAGAGAATTCTAATGGTTCATCACCCATTGAATGAAGAAGTTTCTTCTCATCTCAATGCTAAATAGCCGTGTTCCTAATCCAAGTTTAAGGAGAGAAACAGGTCATTTAAACCAAATGGCCTACACCAGTGTTAAGCCACCCTGCACACTAATTACATCTCCCCCAACCCTGCTACCTCCTTCCTGGATTGCAGAAAGTCTGCTAGACACCTCAATGCTTCATACAATAGCAATTCAACATTTTCATCACATTATGAAGAAATTCCTTCTTTATTGTCATGAGGAAGACAGTCTTGCATTTTTGTAGCACCATGTGCAGCTATAGGAAGTACCCAAAAAGCCTTACAGCCAAGAAAGTACCTTTAAACATACTCAGTGTCATAATGTAGGAAACACAGCAAATCAATCAATTTTGACACAGCAAGTTCCTATAACTACCCAAATAAAAACAAAGTAGATGTTGAAAATCTGAAACACAATGCTGGAGTAACTCAGCAGATCCGACAGCATCTGTGGAGATAGAAATAAATGTTTTGAGTCCAAGAGGACTGTTAAGAACAGAGCTTCTAAACATCACTGTGATTTTTAATCAGGGCATAGGGACTGGATCAGGAAATCAGGAATGGGCCAGGACATCAAGAATAAATCACCTAGTTGTCCTTTGGAATGGTAACACAGAATCTGTTACATACAGCAGGGGTGGCAGACAAGTCCTCATGGTTGGAGTCTTTTGAAATACATTTCCAACAATGCAAGAGACAGGAGACACTGGGATTGTTCTCTCTCAAAGCAAAAGAGAAAAGATGACTTGATGGAGACAGTCAAACATCACCAGGGCTTTTGAGAGTAAATAAGGAGAAAGGTAGTAATGACAGAACAAAGTCAAATATATGGCAAAGGATTACAGAAATGATTTTTTAATGAATTTTATAAAAGTGGAACTTATGGTGATATGGAATGTATTGCCTAGATAAGTGGTGGAAGCAGATTTAGTAAATCAGAGAGGAATTGGATAAATAGTGCATGGGGAAAGTTTGTCGGGCTACGGGACAGAGCAGAGTTATCTCCTGGATAACTTTCATAGTGACAATATAGATACAGTGGGCAGAAGAGTTTCCTCCTGAGTTCAGGGAGCCTGCAATTTGATATATTAGTGACTGTTTTGCATGTATTTCTCCTTCTTCTGGAATCATCCACATCCAACCTACTGAAATCCTTTTCAAATTGAGACCTGGATAGAATAAAAGGATCTCAAAACTGCTCAAAGTTTCCTGACTGCTGCTGTTAAATTTACCCACCCATGTGGCAACACTGTTAACAGCATTGTCTTACACTAACTCCGCTCTCCCTCCCCAGGACCATAAGGAATAGTAAGTCTGAGCAAACAGGGCTGAGAGCTGAGGGGGTGAAATTGCTCAAACTGGTGTTGGGCCTGGGCACCCCTAAAAGCATCAGAGTTAGGCCACGGAGTGACACTGTCTTGATTGTTTGACCATGGGAAGCTACCAAAATGGGAAGTAACCCCATAACTCACCTCCACCATCCCATTTCTTTTAATTACATTGGGCACTTGAATTTCCCCAAAGACCCAAGTTCCCTCCACTCAAAGCACCTCAGTGCTTTGCATAATCCCTTACAATAAAGAGTTCAAAGCATTTTTTCAGAATCATTTTTATTGAACAAAATTTAACAAATCATACATTTTCTGGGGCTAATAAGAGAATTGGCAGCATGTTTGGCAACATGAGCCCTCCCTCCAAAATCAGAGATCCACAGGTTGCAGCTTGAAATAGAAATAGTTCACTATTGTACGTACACAAATCAGGATGATACAACTCTGGCTCAAATTTGACAGGATTGTCAGGTTTTCACTGAAGAACCCACCTCAAACTGATGAGCTCTGAACATTAAAGAGTCAAAGAAAGAAATCTGGTTGGCACACAAAGTGGCCCTTAGTCTGATGTCTTGACGTTAACCTATTCTTGTTCTGGTTATAATCGGTCACCAGTTCCAAACTTATCAGGGCTCAGCTCTTTAATATTTGACTGAGGCAATAAAATGTCAAATTGTGTTGGGGCTAAAGTATTTAAAAAGAATGATATCTTACTGCACATTCCACTAGTGTTTGAATTTGTTTTCTTTAACCAACCTATTCAGTCAAGTTATGGTTTGGAACAAATAACCTGGACCTTCTTACGCAGAGGTATGGACACTACCATTACACCACAACACCAATATTAGAATTGGATGATACCAGAAACCCTGTTTCAATCACAACTGGGGACTTAACAGCCACTATAATGCAGCTACTGTACAGTTTTGTGGGTCATTTAATCTGGTGAGACCCTTCTGTGAAACTGGTCAACTTTGGTCGGAAGTAATACTGATGTAGGGATCACCTTCGTTCATGCAGTCCTGAGCATTGCATGAGTGAAACAAGCAATTGCAGGCTGGTAGTGAAGAGTCAACAGGATTGATTGAATCTTTATTGAGCACCTCCTCCCCTCATCCCAAACCAACATTGAACATTTTCAGTATCAATGACATGAGGTACTTATTGAAGCTTCAATAATATCAGCGGGGGAGTGGGATAGAGGAGCAAACCTTTTCTCTAGGAATGAGAAACCAAACTATAAACAGATCCTGGTTTCTAAAGCGGTGTTGAGAATGGGAAATGTGTTTCAAAATCAGTGCAGCCACTTTGCCCAAAGTGGATCGCTGCCTCTAAGCTATATGTTGACTAAATGGGGTTGTATAGAACACTACTTGATTTACATCAGTGATTTCCATTTTAAAATAAAGGAAGCATCCCACCAACACACAGCAATAAGTAGCAATCGACCTCCTGATAGAACATACCCACCCACCCACCCTCCAAACCTATCTCCAAAAACATGGCAAAGATCTCAGTGAAGGGATTATGCATCCTCTTCCTTTTATGAAGCAATGCAACAAATGAAGATACCCAAAATGTAAATTATGTACAAAATGATATTCATTCACATTGTCACCATTTGAAAACAGAAAGCCATGTTGCCAGCACTGAAATAATCACAGGCATTTTTCTTCGTATAGAAAAAAGAAATTGGATCAGCTCAGAAGTATAAAACAATATTCTTAAGATCCTGTAACTTCACGTTAGTGGTTTATATACAATATTTATGGCAGGAACACATTTCCAGCAATGTTGAAATGGGACACTGAATCACAGGGTAACTAGTGTAAGAATAATTTAGTGTGATTTGAAAATCTATGGCTCTGTACAACTGGAGACCTGTGTAGGGTAGATGGCAGCCGATGAGAGTCATACACAACAGGCTCCTTCACACCATTCTATTATACAGCAGCGGTCGCACTTCCTCGTTTCTCTCCTTGCTATCACCTTCTTTCACTACTCCATATCTCGTTCCCTCTCTTCTTGTACCAGTGTATTGAATGAATCATCAAATGTTCCTGTGAACTAAATGTACAGTCACAATTCAGTCAATTCAAAGCACACCTCAACCAATTTAAAGAAATTTTAATTTCATACATTTGGGATATTGTTGAAGTTACATTGAAGTCTGCTTGTGGCAAATTCCCATCTCCTCAGAAATGACAAGGGTAGAGATCTATTACTTTTGCAATTGTTTGGAAACTGAGGCCCCCAGAAGTGCTGGAGTCAGTCACTATTTCAGCACAAGGATTGTGTAGGTTATCTGCACACAACAATAACCCACAAACAACTAGGCACAGCATCTCTTCTATCCTACAGAAATGGTCAATTGCCATGGTGAGATTTGAACACATGACCTTTTGGCAGAGGTGGGCTCCCATACACAAACTTGTGGCTGATTGTTACTACTGATGTGCTACAGGTGCCTATAGAAGGGAGGTATGGTGGTGCAGTGGTTAGCATTGCTGCCTCACAGCACCAAGGACACTATATCAGTTCAAGCCTTTGGAGACTGTGTGGACTGTGTGTTCTCTCCACGATTGTATGGGTTTCCTCCCACAGGCTCAAAGAGGTTAGATGGATTGGCTTAGGAAATGTGGGGTTACAGGGATTGGGAAGGGTTGTCTGGGTAGGATGCTCAGAGGTTGGTGCAGACTTGATGGACTGAATGGCCTCTTTCCACGCTGTAGGGATTTTGTGGTTGTAGACTATGCAGGGTTTAACCAGTTAGTGAGGTCTGTCAACATATCACACTGGGTGAGGTTCTGATCAGACTCCACTCTGCCTAACTGATAAATCCAAAAAATCACTATTAAAATTGATCTTTTTGATAGGGTAGACTGAGGGGAAAAACCCTGTTTCTATTGACAGAAGGGTCAGTTTCCAGTTGGGATAGATTTAAGACAAAAATGCCCGAAGAACCAGAGTTTTTTTTTCCTCTTGCATGTACAAAGTGATTCATGACCTCGAATCTGCTGCCTGGAATAAGCAAAAAAAGGCCAGAGACCTTGAGGGTGATTCAAGAGGAATCAAGCCATGGATTCTTATTGCACTTTTCATGACCTCTGGACAAATAAAAGCTAATGGAGTACTTTGTGAAGTGCAATCGTTGTTCCAAAGTAGGGAATTCAGCAAATAATTTGCACAGAGCAAGCTCCCACAATGTGAATTTTTTAAAATGAGAGTGGTTATTATTTGGAGTATTATTTTGAATAACTGCTTGAAGGAAAGAATTCAAAAGGCAATGGGGAAAGAGCAAAGTGTGGGCTAACTAAATTGTACTGACAAAGAACCAGTACAGTCAGAATGAATGGCCTCCTACTATAATGTAAGAATTGTCTGATTCTGCATCATCTAACATGAACGCTGCCCCATAGCTCCATCATGTGGTGATTGTTTGTATGTTCAATAACAAGTGGAAGGATCTTGAACTTAGAGTAATTTCCAAGTGCACAGAAGGCACCAAATTGCTTGAAGTAATTCTGGTATAGTCAGCATTGTTAATTTACACACAGCCAGCTCCCATGTGTAATATTGATAAATGGCCAGATAATCAACTTAATTGATAAGGACACCAGGTAGAATTACTCTGCTGATCTTAAAGAGTGCTGCAGAATCCATTATATCCACTCGAGAGCATATAGCGCTCAGTTTAATGATTTTTCCAAAAATCAAAACATCTGGCAGTGCAGCCCTCCATTAGCACTGACTGTACAAGACTGCAATGCTTCCTCAGAGTGAAGAGTGTCACCTGTCACCATGTGCTCAAGTCTCAGACAGACTTGAAGACATGACTGTTGACTCAGGGTCACTGATACAGCATTGAAGTATGATACTATGGAGGGCAAATCAAATGCTCACACAGCATATATGCAACAAAAAGCATCGTATTCGCAGATCTTCCCGTGGCATCATTGCATGGCACATACAGATTCTAAATTGACACAGAGCACATAATTAGGGCAGGTGACTGAGACCTTGGAAGCGAGGGAGCGTGATTATAGCTAAACAAGCATATCAAAAAAAAAGAGGCAGAGTGCAAGAGAGACATCTAGAGATAGGTTTAGGAAGAGAATTCCTGACTTCAGAGTCCAAACTGATGGAATGCCTAGTTGGAGGAGTGATTAAAAATGGGGGTTGTGCAAAAGTGTACAATTGGAGCAGAGGTCTCAGAGGCATGGAGGTTACAGGGTTAGGGAGAAATGAGACCACAGAGAAACTTAGAAACTAGGATGGGAATATTAAAACTGGCATGTTGCCAAACGAGGTCAATGAGAAAGCAGGTCAATGAGCACAAGAGTGATGGACAAACAGGTCTTGGCGAGAAGAGCTGAGTTTTGGATGAGCTGACCTTTATAGAGGATAATATGTGGGAGGATGCCCTGGAAGTCAGGTCTAGAGGTAGCAAAGGCATGAAGCAGGGTTTCAGCACTATCTGAGCTGAAGCAGGGGCAGAGTTGGAGGATGTTAGAGGTAAAAGTTAGTGGTCTTTGAAATGGCATGCATAGATACTCATGTGAGGGTCAGTTAAAACACCATGGTTGTTAACAATCCAGTTTAATCTCAGATAGTTGTCAGAGACAGGAATGGAGACAGTGGTTAGGGAACAGAGGTAGTGGTCAGGACTGAAAGCCATGACGAGCTTCCCAATATTTAATTGAGGGAAACCTCTGCTCAGTCAGTCAGTTTGAAGAGCAGTCAAACAGCCTGGAAAAGCAGTAGCAGTGAAGGAGTCAGGTAGTGGAATGAGATTGAGCTGGATGTCATCATCAGCAAACATGTGGAACTCAAAATGTCTTCAAATGATGCTAAGGGGCAACATGCAGATTGAAAAGGAGTGCTAAAAAGAGTATGAATCTTCAAAATTGTTGGATAATGCAGAGAGAATGGCAACATGGCAGTAAAATAGGAACCACAAAACCTATACAATAACTGTGGAAAGAAAATTAATTAGAAAATATAGATAACATGCCCTGCAGAGCGATGGCAGCAAAGCCTGAAGGATTTGGGATCATACTTACCTGAGGTCACAATATCACACATTTACAGTTGTTACAATCTTGCCCACTGTCATCTGGTGGATTTGATTTCCTGACTTTATGTTGGCTGATCTCTCGGACTAAGGTATAAAAAGCATCCTCCACTCCCTGCAGTGTAAAAACAGGCTGGTTAGGAGAAATGGAGACATGTACAGGAGATCAATAGGATCTTTGAGAGATACAACAAAAATTGCCATTTGGCCCATTGTGCATGTTCAACTCATTTCATTCCACTACTTTTCCCCTGTAGACTTATAAACTTCTCCTTGTTAAGAATTTATCCAATTTTCTTAAGTTATTGATGAATCAGTTTTTAAGCACCCTTTCAGATCATGAGATTTGCTGTTTTCATTAAAGGCACCATCCTAATTTCGTTTGACGGTCTTTTTAAACTTGCATCCTTCGGTTATTGATCTGATTTCCAGTGATCACAGCTTCTCTTTATTCACTCTGCCCAGGCCCCTCAACTTTCAGCCTGAGTATTAAATCTGCATGTCACCTACTGCACTCCCCTACTCCAGCTGACGGACGAAACAACCTTGTGAAAAGTCTCATGTCTTAGCTTCAGGACCTGGTATTTCCCCAGCAGCATCCAGCCAGTTCTTACATCATACGATGTGTGCTGGATTGATTTTTACTTTCATTAATTAGCGTTAGCATCAGTGGCAAGGCCGGATCTCTTCTCCATCACTTGAGGTGGTGATGGGCTAAAGCCTTCCTAGACCACTCTAGTATTGTTAGAAAGGGAGTTCCAGGTTTCTGGCCTAGCACCAGTGAAGGAATGAGGATATGTTTACAGGTCAAGACAGTGCACAGCTTGGAGGGAATCTTGCCTCCTGCTGTGAAGCTCCAAGGTAGCAAAGATCACAAGTTTGGAAGGTACAGTTGGAGGAGTTTTACGTGCTGTCATTGTGCACTGGAGGAGGAAGAACAGAAACAAGAAGTTTTGAAAAGGTGCTACTGAGGGGCAATTCTGTGTCCTGGATGGTGTTGAGCTGCACTCATCCAAACAGACAGAGTATTCCAACACACTCTGGATTTATACCTTGTAGATGGTGTAGCTTCAGGGAGACAAGGGGTGAGTTACTCACTGCAGGATTGCCGGCCTTTGACCTGCTCTTGTGGCCACAATATTTTGAATTTCTGGTCAAATGCACTATGTATCTATGCACTAATAGGTAGATTCCTGAAATCTTTCTGCAAAATAGCCACATTTGTTTTCTGCTTGAGATCTTCTTGCATAAGGAAGTTTACTTTGTTAAATGAGAAAGTTAATTTGACTGTGTTTACTTGAAAAGATTTCAGTGTCTGCTTGCTACTGCTTCTTTCCTCTGTCGTCTACTTCTTTGGCAGATGCAAAAGAC
Source organism: Chiloscyllium plagiosum (assembly GCF_004010195.1). Lineage (NCBI taxonomy): Eukaryota > Metazoa > Chordata > Chondrichthyes > Orectolobiformes > Hemiscylliidae > Chiloscyllium > Chiloscyllium plagiosum. The sequence continues at coordinate 31,127,119 of NC_057725.1, forward strand.
CACATGGTAGTTTTCCAAGGATTACCAGCTGCATTTCCTATATCTGAGCAATGGTTACAAGTAAAAGTTTTGCTTCAGGACATTGTAGTCATAAATGCACCTTTTTGGGAAACTTGTACCTCTCCCATTATTATCTTCTCTCCCCTTCCCACATTTGGGCATTCCCTAGATCACAAAGCTTCTTTTAAAAAGCAGGGAAAGCAAGCTACTGGGGATTCTGGAAATCTTAGAATACAGACAAGCTTTTTGGACTGCAGGCCTGTGACCAATGTTGTACAGGGCTGGGTTCTGGGTCCTATTTTGTCATTTATATAAATGATTTGGATGAAAATATAAAAGGCAGTGGTAGTAAGTTTGTGGATGACACCAAATTGGTGGCATTGTCGACAATCAAGAAGACCAAGATTACAAAGGGATCTTGGTCAAATGGGCCAATAGGCTGAAAAATGGCAGATGGAGTTCAATCTGGATAAATGCAAGGTATTGCATTTTGGAACAACAAAAACAAGGGTAGGACTTACATAATTAATGGTAGAGCCTTGAGTAGTGTTGTGGGACCTGGGGTGAGCATGTACATAATTCTTTGAAGTTTGTGTCACATATAGACAGGGTGGTTAAAAAGGCGTTTAGCACATTTGCCTTCATTGCTTAGTCATTTGAGTATAGAAGTTGAGGTTGTACAGGATATTAGTGAAACCTCTTCTGGAATACTGTGTCCAGGTCTGGTTGCCCAGATCATAAAGATATCAAGCTGGGGAAGGATAGAAGAGATTTACCAAGATGCTGCCAGGTATGGAGGATTTGAATTATAAAGAATGGCTGGAACTTTTTTCATGGGATTCTAAGAGGTTGAGAAGCAATCTGATAGAAGTTTATAAAGTAATGGGAGGTATAAATAGAGTGGTTGTGTTTTCTCTAGGATGGGAGATTTCAAGATTAGGAGGCACATTAGATAGAGGAGAGAGAGATTTTAAAAAAAAGACATGGGCAATTTTTTTTTTTGTTTACATGGTTCAAATGTGGAAATGAACTTCCTGAGGAAGTGGAGGATGTGGGTAAATTACAAAATTTATGAACACATTTGGATAGGTACATGAATAGAAAAGGTTTGGGGGATTCTGGGCCAGGAGCAGACAGCTGGGACGAGTTTAGTTTGGGATTACGTTCAGCATGGACTGGTTGGACCGAAAAGTCTGTTTCCACGTTATACGACTCTACAGCACTAAGCGCTGGACAAAAATCAGCAGGTCTTGCAACATTCGTGGAGAGAAGCAGCTAACGTTTTGAGTCTAATCGGATTGAAATGTTGACCCTGTTTCTTTCTCCACACATGCTGCTAGACTTGCCAAGTTTCTCCAAGCACTTGCTGCGTTTTTTTTATAAATAAAAGAAAAAGGGGGCTTCCACTCAGAATTCATTCCAAGTAGCTGTGATTTAAACAGTTTAAGGAGGATAAAAATGTGTTTTTTTTTTAAAAAAAAACAAACAAGGAGTTCCAGGCAGGAGCCAGTGTAGATCAGGAATACAGGTACAAGTTAGAAGCCAGACAGCAGAATTTTAACTGAACTCAATTTTACAATCGACAGACTAGATGGGGATCAGGACAAACCCAGTAACAACACTTTCTCCACTATGAGGAGCAAATGTAACAATGAATGCCAAATACAAATGCACCCACTTGTCTGGTTTTGGCAGAGGTTTCGATGTAAGGAATGCCGTAACTCCGGGCCAAGTCTTGGGCTTGCCGAGTCTCCACAGATCGGGAAGGCAGGTCGCACTTGTTTCCCACCAGAACCATTGGAACATCATCGGAATCCTTTACCCTTTTAATTTGTTCTCTGTAAAGATACAGGATGCCTTTGACAGATGGTAGAACTGTTCACACACTGACTGAGATCGAAAGGCATGAAACTTTACAGCACAGAAGTGGTCATTCAGCCTATTGTGTCTGCATCAGCTCTTTCAAACAGAATTCCAATCAATCCTGCTTCTTGGCTCGTTCCCCTCACCCACCCCTTCACTGTGTGAATATTTTCACTTAAAACATTTAAGCAAGTCCCTTTTGAAAGTTAGTACTGCATGTGTTTCCACTGTCATTGAGGAAGTGCTTTCCACATCCCAATAAGTCACCGCATCTTGCCAGTACCTTCCAGTTACCTTCCCTTTATGGTCTGTTTGGTCAGTGGGTGGGGAAATAGCATGGTGGCAAAGGACAAGCAAAACAAAAATTTCAAATAAAAAAGGACTGTCTTTTAAAAGAAGAATACTTCATACCAGAACAATTCCACCATCCCCCCCCCCCCCCCCCCCCAACCACCGCTTTTGGATCACCTATACCAAGTGTTGCTGTCAGGTGTTTAGGTTTTTTGTACCCAGTCCTTCCAAAACCAGAGACTTGGAGAGGCCATTGACTTCACATAGGCTGCAAAGTGATAATTTGCAATGATAACATGTAATAAACTGCTCCCCTAGCCAAGCTCTTGCAGTACAGTGTCCACACTTGCATCTACCTGATATTGTGGACAGTTACCCAGGTATTTCCTGTATACAAAAGGTAGGACAAATTCAACCCAGCCAATTACCACCCCAGTCTACTCTCGAGCAATAAAGTGATGGAAGTTGTCATCAACAGAGCTATCAAACAGCACTTGCTCAGCAATAACCTACTCAGTTTGGGTTCCACCAGGGCCACTCAGCTCCTGACCTCATTACAGTCTTGGTTCAAACGTGGACAAAAGAGCTGAATTGCAGGGGTGAGGATAAAGTGACAGCTCTTGACATCAAGGCTGAATTCAACCGAGTGTGGCATTAAGGAATCTTTGCAAAACCAGAAGCAGGGGCAAACCCTCCAGTGGTTGGAGTCATAACTGACATGCAGGAAGATAGTTGTGGCTGTTAATGTCAGTTATCTCTGCTCCAGGACATCTCTGTAGGAGTTCCTCATGGTAGTATCCTAGGTCCAACCATCTTCAGCTGCTTCAATGGCCTTCTCTTTACAAGACCAGAAGTAGAGATGTTTGCCAATTATTGTAGTGTTCAGCACCATTCCCCACTCCTCAGATACTGAAGCAGTCTATGTTCAAATGCAACAAGATCTGAACAATATCCAGGCGTGTGCTGACAAGTAACATTCACACCACACAAATGCCAAGCTATGACCATCTCCAATCAGAGACAAATCTAATCACTATCCCTTGACATTCAATGCCATTATCACTGAATCCCCCACATCCTTGGATAACCATTGAACAGAAACTCAACTAGACTCTCCACATAAACAGTGGCTACAAGGGCAGGTGAGAAGCTAGGAGTACTGAGACAATTAACACAACTCCTAATTCCCCAACGCCTACCATTGAGGAAACAAGCCAGGAGTGTGATGGAATACTCCCAACTTGCCTCCGTCTCCAATAACACTCACAGCTTAATACCATCCAGGACAAAACACCTTGATTAGCACCCACATCCACAAACTAACACAACCTCCACTACAGATGCTCAGTGACTTCTACTTCTCCTACACCATTGCAGAAATTCAAAAATCTTTAGCCAGAATCTTCCAAACCCATGACCACTAGCAACACAAAAGGACAAGGGCAGCAGGTACATGGAAACACCACCAGTTGCAAGTTCCCCATCAAGTCACTCATCATCCTGACTTGGAAATATACACTATCCCTTCACTGTCCCTGGGTCAAAACCCTGAAATTCCCTCCCTAAAAAGGACATCACGGATCAATCCACAGCTCAAGATTGCAGTGGTTTAAGAAGGCAGCTCCTCACCACCTCAGAGGGAAACTAGGGAGGGTAATAAGTGCTGACCCAGCCATTGATGCCCATGCCCCATGTCCATTCATGAATGGGTGAATAAAAAAAAAAGTCATATATAGCACAAAACAAAATGGTTGTGGTTTTCGGAGATCAGTCCTCTCTTGATTCTCAGGGTATTCTTTTTTTACTAATGAACCTGGTTAAGAAATGTTATTACACACCTCTGGAGCAGGCAGGACCTTAAGTTGCCTCACAGCGCCATAGACTTCGGTCCAAGTTCACCCTTGAGTGACACTCTCCCAGTGTATGTGAGAATCTCCTCCAGATGCTTCCGTTCTCCTCCACTGACCCCTCCCACCACCATCAACACAAAGCTAGCTAAATTTCCCTGTAGATGTGCAGGCTAGATGGATTAGCCATGGGAAATGCAGGGTTATGTGGACTGGGTCTGGTTGAGACGCTCTTCAGAAGGACTGTGCAGACTTGATGGACTGAATGGCATCTTTCCACACTGCAGAGGTTTCCAGGATTCTAACCCAGTTCCTCAGGGTAATGTCTTAGGCCCATTGATCTTCAGCTACTTCAATGACTTTTCTTACATCATAAAGATTAGAAGTGGGATGTTCGCTGACAATTTACAGCACCATTCACAGCCCCTCAGATACTGGAGCATTCAATGTTCAAATGACAAGACCTGGACAACAGGTTTGACCTGAAAAGTGGCAAGTAATATTTGTATCACACAAATGCAAAATTTGTGAATGACCATCTCACCATCACCCTAAAATACAATGGTCTTAATATCACTGAATTTAGTGGAGGGAGGGCAGTTACCATTGACCAGAAACTGAACCATAAATATTGCAGCTACAGATGGTCAGAGTCAAGAAATCCTGCGGTGAGTAATTCACTTCCTGATGCATGGGCACCTGTATGGGCCCCAGCTATGCCTGCCTCTTTGTCAGCTACGTAGAACAGTCCATCTTCCATAGTTACACCAGCACCACTCCCCACCTCTTCCTCTGCTGCATTGATGACTGCATTGGCACCACTTCGTGCTCCCGCGAGGAGGTTGAGCAGTTCATCAACTTCACCAACACATTCCACCCTGACCTTAAATTCAGCTGGACCATCTGACACCTCCCTCCCCTGAAACATATGTTGCTGGAAAAGCGCAGCAGGTCAGGCAGCATCCAAGGAGCAGGAGAATCGACGTTTCAGGCATAAGCTCTTCTTCAGGACCTCTCCATCTCCATTAATGATGACTGACTTGACGCTGACATTTTCTACAAACCCACCGACTCCCACAGCTAGCTGGATTACACCACTTCCCACCCTACCTCCTGCAAAAATGCCATCCCGTATTCTCAATTCCTCCGCCTCTGCCGTATCTGCTCCCAGGAGGACCAGTTTCACCACAAAACATACCAGATGGCCTCCTTCCTTAGAGATCGCAATTTCCCTTCCCACGTGTTTGAAGGTGCCCTCCAATGCATCTCATCCACATCCCGTGAAGGTGCCCTCCAATGCATCTCATCCACATCCCGCACCTCCGCCCTCAAACTCCACCCCTCCAACCGTAACAAGAACAGAATCTCCCTGGTCCTCATTTTCCACCCTACCAATCTTTGCATTAACCATATCATCCGCCGATATTTCCACCATCTCCAAACGGACCCCACCACCAGAGACAAATTTCCCACCCCACCCCTTTCTGCTTTCCGCAAAGACCATTCCTTCTGTGACTGCCTGATTAGGTCCACGCCCCCATCCCAACAACCCACCCTCCCATCCTGGCACCCTCCCCTGCCACCGCAGGAATTGCAAAACCTGCACCCACTCCTCCTCCCTCACCTCCATCCAAGGCCCCAAAGGAGCCTTCCACATCCAAAGTTTCAACTGCACATCTACCCATGTCATTTATTGTAACCGTTGCTCCCAATGCGGTCACCTCTACATTGGGGAGTCATCTCGCCTCCTCGCAAAGCACTTCAGGGAACATCTCCGGGACACTCGCACCAATCAACCCCACCACCCCGTGGCCCAACATTTCAAACCCCCCCCCCCCCACCGCCCCCACTCTGCTGAGGACATGCAGGTCCTGGGCCTCCTCTACTGCTGCTCCCTCACCACCCGACGCCTGGAAGATTCCTGCCTCTATTCCTGATGAAGGGATTTTCCTGCTCCTCAGATGTAAATTCGCTCACCTCTCTTCCCCCCCCCCCCAGCCACTCACCATCCTGACTTTGAAATGTAACCAACATTCCTTCAGTTTGCTGGATCAAACTCTTGCAACTACCTTCCCAACAGCACTTAGACAAAATCGTCTGCAACTGTTCAACGCTCAATTCAGCAACACCTTCAAGAGCAACTCAGGATGCAGGGCTAGCCAGTAATGCCCACAGCCTGAGAGTGAATGAAATAAAAGTGCCTCTCCCCACCCCATTGGAAATGAGATGTACCTTGATACTCGGTATGTGCTGTGATATATTCACTGTATATTACCTATGTTTACAATGTTAATTCTGAATGTTATAAATAATATTTTATATTATAGTAGATTCTATTCAAGAGAGATGGGGTTAAATTGTATTACTGTTCTAATTCATAAACTTTATTGCTGTTTGGGGTATTTTTCTCTTCTCAACTCCCCTGGAACTTACCTTTTGTCTACTTTATTTTAAAGGTTACTAGTCCCTAACCAAATTGCAATTAAAATTTTGTAATCCTGGTCAAGATCACCATGTAAATTTGATGGCAGGATCTGGGATCATAACAAAATTAAGATGTTGAATTGGTTTGGGTACAGATACAAAATGGTAGAAGACAAAAGTCATTTTTGGCGGTGACAGTATAAAGAACAAATTAATAATTAGTTGCCAGTACAGAAAATCACCCCCAGAATCATGGGGGATTTTAATCTTCATCAAATTTGATTAAATCGATTTGGCAGAGGTATCTTAGATGGTAGTTCATCAAGGGAATCTGGAACGGTTTCTAGGAACAATACATTTGTAACCAATCCGGAAACAGGAAGGATGGAAGAGAGACAGGTTTGGTTAATGACCCCAAAATAAGTGATCTTCTAGACAAGAATGAATATAGCAAGACAGAATTTCAAATTCAGCTTCAAGGAGAGCAATGAGTGTCTGAAAAAAGTGCCTTAAATAAAAATATTCCACAGCAACACTAACCTGTACTGATGAATGTCTTCAAATGATTTGGTGTTGTTGATTGCAAAGACACACAGGAAGCCTTCTCCTGTCCTCATGTATTGGTCTCTCATGGCACTGTACTCCTCTTGACCTGCTGTGTCCAGAATATCCAACAAACAGGTCTCCCCATCAATGACTACCTGTTTTCTATAGGAATCCTGTGATTAGAAGAGCAAAATAAAATTAAGTCAAGCGTGGGTGACCTGGGCACCCATTTTGGACTGCTCTGTAGCCATAGTCATGAATCCAGAGAATATTTGGTTGTAATTAGTTAGTTAATTTACTTAAAATACAGGAAAGTAAAACATACAAAGGGAAAAAATATATAGTAGTTCACTATCGGCAGGGGGAGAAGAGGAAAGAAAATCCGTCACTAACAGTTTGAATTTTTATGTATAAATATAGCTTTGAGGACACGTTGCCTTGGTAACCAGCAGGCTCGTTGCAATGCGTGTGATTCTATACTTTCACCATAGACACTCTCTTTGGAAAAGAGCGGCATCATGTTCAATGTTTTACAAAATACAAGTTGCTAAAAACAACCTAATAAACAGTATAGTGAAATGGCTGTCAAGATCAATTGAATCAGTTTCAGAGTTCTAAAACTGGGAAAGAGAGTTTCAGACCAGTCAGGAGAATCACCTCGGGCAGCTTCTCAGAGATCCAGTGCACCCCTTACTGTCAGTCAGACTGGCTGAATATAGAAGAGACAGATTCATCCCCAACATTTAACAGTCCTTCGAAATATCACGTCTGGATTAAGCTTCATTCATACAATAGTTACGGTTGGAAACAGTCTGTAACAGGGTTAGTATCCCAAATAGAATCATAGGGAGGAGATTGCCAGCCTTTGGGTTTGATCTGTATGTTGCCATTGTCTACAGGAATAGTACCAGAAGACTGGAGTATAGCAAATGTTATTCCCTTGTTCAAGAAGGGGAGGAGAGACAACCGTTGAAATTATAGACCAGCGAGACTTACTTCAGTTGTGGGTAATGTGTTGGAAAAGGTTATATGAAAAATTCTATTTTCTTATAGAGAGGAATAAGTTGATTAGGGATAGTCAACACTTTTGGGAAGGGTAGGTTGCACCTCACAAACCTTACTGAGTTCTTTGAGAAGAAGGTAACCAAACAGGTGGATAACGGTAATGATGTTAATGATGTTGATGTGGATGTGGTGTATATGGATTTCAGCAAGGTGTTTGATAAGGTTCCCCATGATAGGTTATTGCACAAAATATGGAGGCATGGGATTGAGGGCGATTCAGTGGTTCGGATCAGAAAGTGGCTAACTGAAAGAAGACGAGGGTGGTAGTTGATGGGAAATGTTCATCCTGGAGTTCAGTTACTAGTGGGGTACCATAAGTATCTGTTTTGGGCCCACTGCAGTTGTCATTTTTATAAACGAACTAGATGAGGGTGAAGAAGAATGGGTCAGTAAATTTGCAGACGACACTAAGGTCAGTACAGTGATATTGCTGAAGGATGTTGTAGGTTACAGAGGGATGTAGATAAGCTGCAGAGCTGGGCTGAGAGGTGGCAAATGGAGCTTAATGCAGAAAGGTGTGAGGTGATTCACTTTGGAAAGAGTAACAGGAATGCAGTGTGCTAGGCGAATGGTAAGATTCTTGGTAGGGTAGATGAGCAGAGATCTGTGTCCACGCAAATAGATCCTTCAAAGTTGCCACCCAGGTTGATAGGGCTGTTAAAAAGGCATACAGTGTGTTAGCTTTTATTAGTAGAGGGTTTGAGTTTTGGCAACATGAGGTCATGCTGCAGCTGTAACAAAACTCTAGTGTGGCCGCATTTGGAGTATTGTGTGCAGTTCTGGTCACTGCATTATAGGAAGGATGTGGAAACTTTGGAAAAGGTTCAGAGGAGATTTACTAGGATGTTGCCTGATATGGAGGGAAGGTCTTACAAGGAAAGGTTGAAGGACTTGAGACTGTTTGTTAGAGAGAAGATTGAGAGGTGACTTAATTGAGACATACAAGATAATCAGAGGGTTAGATTGGGTGGACAGTGAATGCCTTTTTTCTAGGATGGTGATGGCTAGCAAGAGGAGGCATAGCTTCAAATTGAAGGGTGATAGATGTAGGACAGATGTCAGAGGTAGTTTCTTTACTCAGTAGTAGGGGCGTGGAATGCACTGCCTGCAACAGTTGTGGACTCACCAATTTTACGGGCATTTAAATGGTCATTGGATAGGAATATGGATGAGAATGGAATAGTGTAGGATTGATGGGCTTCAGATTGGTTCCACAGGGTGGCACAACATCAAGGGCTGAAGGACTTTTACTGCGCTGTAATGTTCTATGTTCTAGTCACCAGCAGGCATGTCAGTTTGTGGGGATCTTAGTTGTGTCTTACTATTTAATCTCGCCAGAAATCCAACACACTACCTCCCAAATTGGGAAACTCAAATTTTCCTATAACTTTAGCCAGAAGCACCTGAATTTGGAAAACTCCAGGATAAACTGGTGAGATATTCAAATTGTACCCTTTATTTCATCAGAAGGGAAGATTACTTGTTGGGATGCTCGATTCTCAGGCACAAGTCTTGAAGTCCAATGATAAAGTGAGATCACATACACCATATACTTCACCATAATGCCATGTCATCCTCAAGTCCATTCCACAAAGAGGCCAAAACTAATAAACTGTATCAAATTATTTGCCAATATTAAAATGTGAAGAATTAGTTCTCATACATGTGTGGGGTAGGGGGAGATAACTGAATACCGGAGTAACTGCAACAATATATGCACGAACCTTCTAGGTGTTTTATACACTGCTGTGACAAAAGTCGAGATTTCAGCCAGCAGGTACTATCGCCTCTGACACTTGTTCAGACCAGCAAGTTGTGGCTTCAAGCTTCATTCTAGAATCGAACACACAATCCAGGCTGACACTCGAAACAGTGTCTAAGAGGCAGCACTCCATTGTCAGAAGTGCCATCTTTCAGGTGTGACGCTAAACAGAGGACCTCTTCCAGTGGGTGGGAAAGATCCCATAGCTTTACTCCAAAGAGGTTATCGTTGGCTTCCTAGGGCACAATATTTGTTCTGCAACTAGCATCAGTAAAATCAACTCTGGATGTTATTAAATTGCTATGTATGGGATTCGGTGTTGTGCAAACTGCCTGCCCTGTTCCCTATATTACTACAATAGCTACACTTCAGAAATAAATCACATTACTGTAAAGTAGGTTTGAAGAGCTTGAATGAGACTAAAAATTAGAGAGTGTCTATTTCTTAGTACGTGAAAAAGTTGTGCTAGACGTGATCCAAATAACTAACTAACACACACACCACACCCACACACACACAAATCTTGTCAATTCTAACATAGCTACAGGACCGAAGTGGGACAGCTGGGGCAGAAGTTCAAAAGCCAATTGGAAAGCCTGCTCCATTTTGGACTCCGTTCAATATGATGATAGAAAACAGCAAGTGCACAGGAAAAAGTAAACGCAAAGTGGCTCCTTGGGGGAGAAACTGATTGAACTCAGTGCTTCTTTATTCAAGAGGTTACCCTTTCATTAGTAACACAGTCAATAAGTCACCTATTTTAAAATCAAGTCACACTACTGTTTATTAGTGTCTACACACGCTCTGGAATGTGATCTTGGTGACAAGCTTCCACTGCCTAAAACATTTTCCATCCTCTCCACTTCCAAGCCCAACACAAAATGAGATCATCAAACAGCAAACAACAGCCATGACCATTACAATATCTGCACCTTTAAAATCCCCCAAAAGAATGACTGAGTGTATATGCGCACGCGTGTGGCTAATGACCATGCTGGCTGACTCCAGCAAGAGGTTCAGCTTTGATTCTCCATTCTCACTTACCCTGGTCTCCCCCCAGAAGCTTTGGATGGTCATAGAATCTATATTTTTTTGTAGTCAACATAGTCCTTACTGACTATCCTGGAATAAGTGAATTACTGTGGTCAGTTGCCTAGTGAAAACCACCTGGCTGTCAGAGCGAGTGTGAGAGTGCACTTTGAAGCACTTTGGGATGGTCAGTGGTTGCGAAAGAGGCTACATTAAATGCCAGTTTTCCTTCCTTTTTGGAAGGGTGATTCAGCAACAAAATGTGTTTGATAATAAACCATTCTAAGATACCTCATTAATGTTAAACGATACTACATAAATATAAATCATTGTTCTTCCAACAATCAAACCAAACCCATTCTCATAAACCATTACTTCACCCTTTATCAATAAAGATCAAAATTATCAAAAGATCAAAATGAAATTGCAGAAACTCAAATTTGTAATGTTTATACCAGTGAGAGACAAATACTTCAATGAGCTTTCATAGAAATCCCTCTTTTTACTACTCTACAAATCTTGGGAAAATTTTAAATAGTTATTTGTTAAGGAATAAAGCTCAAAACCAAATCTGGGGTGGATTGGATGAACAGTCAATTAATGAAGAGGATTCTGAAGGATGGTAGACCATTAATTTTCATTGAAATATTCAGAGATTTCTGTTGTAAAGTAAATAGGTTGGGATACAATCGAAGTAATTGGGGACATTGGGCTGGAATTTCACGGAGTCTTTAAAAATGGTGGACAAGACCTGGATATGAACTCATCTACAATTTTTGCCAGCAAAGGAAAGGGAGTGGGGCCTGATTTAAATTGGCAGTAAATCTAAACTCAGCAGGACTATATGAACTCTGCTGGGAGTCCATACAAACTCCATTTCGGCTGGTCAGAAGACCATAATCCACAGTGCAGAGTCAGGAATGGACAGTGTAGTCAAACACTTAGAACAGATTTTATCATGCTTCAAATGTCATTATCCAAAGGTTTTTACTCAATCTTCTGCTCTTTAAACTTGGTAAAGTACATCCACGATTAACAGGTCATCTGGTGTCAGCAAGCTATTTACCATCTGTTTATGCAGCTTTGATAGGTTTCTTTGTTTACACTTCCCAAGGCCTATTGTGTCATTATGGACGTTATGGAAGTTACAAATCTGACCAGGCAATTGGATGTTCAGTTTTATTGACAGTTGAAAGAAGCTATCGAATAATTAGTTATCTTTGGTGGATAAGAAAGTTTGTTTTGGTTTACAAAGAAAGAGATTGAACTCAGATTTAAGAGTTTTCAATGGGTTTCAGGAATTAAAGCCTTTTGCTTTTTCCATCCAGTTGAGTGCATGATTAGAGCTTTAATAGATTGTTTGACGTTTCTTTCACCTCACCCAGCTCCCTTGGTCCGCCCATTGTGGACAGGAGGACATGGGAAGCACAGAGACGTGAGGGCTACAGGGCTTAACAGCTTCTAAAAAAAAAACTAAGACTTGTAACCAGCCTTTTTTGGGACTCAACCTCCTTCAGGATTGAGATAGGTTTGGGGTAAGGTGGTCTAAAACGACTGCATTATTCCCTAAAAACATATTGAATTACATGAGATCAGGAGGCATCTATTCAACTCATCAACCAACTCTGCCAGTCTGTTCAATCGTGGCTTATTTGTCCTTCAGTTTCATTTCCCTACACTTGCCTCATATTCATTAATACCCTTGTTTGCAGTTCAAGTTTCCCACTCCTACCATATTCACTTTTACAAAGTGGAGACAGTTAAGATTTTTCTGCCATTCTTCACTGTTAACCTTGCAGTTTAACTCAGGATAATGAGTCCGCCCAAGCCTCACACTGTAGGTCTCATCACTGCTTCACAGGACAGGAGGAGTAAAGTGGGTGCTGCCAGGCTGGCGATAAAGGTTGACCAGAAACATGGAGAAATGAGCCAGAGTCAGGGCAGTGTTTGAAACTCATTCATCAAGCCACTATGGAGAAGTGGGACAGAGCAGAGAGATACAATTCCAGTGATTGAGGGGAAATACAGATGCAGAGTTGAGAGGCTGTGGAATGCAGTTCAGGCTTGAAACAGAGACCATGTCAAGATTTAATAGTTAGACTGGTTGAAAATGGAAAGAAGAGGGGGATATGGAAACATACCCCCTAATTGCAGGGAAAACCAATAAGTGTTGATCTTCATCTCTTATATTGTAATTTCTATGTTTCAATGTAACATTATCTAAAGATAAAGACAGATTTGAATGAATATAGCGCCTTTCACAACAGGTAGTTGGACAATGAGTTCTGGGCTAGCAATCTGAAACCAAGCATAATACTCTGGATAACAGATTCCAATCCCACGACAGGAACTGATGGAATAATAAAACTACAAATCAAATCTGTATTAGTCTCTAGTGAACCAGTGGCCTTCATTACAATGTCCTGATGGGAAAGAATCTGCTGTCCTTATTGGTCCAGCCTCTACGTGACTCCAGAGGAACAACAACATAGTTCATTGTCAACTGCCCTCTAAAATGGGCTAGCAAATCACTCAAATTCAAGAGCAATTAAGGTTGGGCAACAAATATTGGTCTTGGCAGCAGTACCCCATTCCATGAAAGAATGAAGTAAAAAAAAGACTTGACAACCAATTATTTTTGTGTTTCTCTTGTGCAATTGGCTGCTTCATTTCCTACATTGCAGTAGTAAGTACAGTAGGATCCCACAGCATCATTGTCACAATGATTAGATAATTTTAAAAAAAGGTGACACAGAGGGGTAAACATTGGCCCGGACAACTAGGAGAAAGCCCCTGCTCCTCTTCAAACTAGCACTGTATAGGAACTTTTACTTCCACTCGGGAAGCCAGAGAGGGTATTGGTTGAACACATGGACTGAGGGAAAGCAGCCCTATTAGGAGTACGGATATTGGTTTGCATGCAGACATAGCGTACCTCTATCGTAGGATCGTATTCATCCACAAAGTGATTCTGGATGAGTTGAATGGTTAAAGCACTCTTCCCAACGCCACCAGCCCCAACCACCACCAACTTATACTCTGTCATCTTCAGCTTCACCTCAACCAGTCACCTGCAATGAGAAGCACACACGATGATCACTGACCTAAACCAACCTGCAGTCTTTCAAACATAACTCAAGACAGTACAGAACACTGTTTTTTAAAAATATCCAGCGTGGAGATGCTGTTTTAAACTCATTCACTGTAAACACCAGATCAGTGGTTAATTTTTAAAACTATGTTTTCATATCAAATTGCAAAAGGTTTGCAGTTCACACAGCGAGCTCTCCTGGGTGAGATCAGACAACTGTTGGAGGAAGGAAGCTCACTGACGATATCACAACACCCTTAGTGATCACAGCAGTTTCGTTTACATTGATTTCAGGTTAGTGCAAAGAGTTTTCCTGTTTTGTGCAAAGCATAACTTAAATTCAAAGTGCAGAGAGGTGTATTTGCTAGTTTAAATTCAATGCTGTTGAGTTGAAATTACTGCAAATTATAGCAACAGTACACGATACAGATAAGGCCCTGACAGATTTATCACGTGCTGCAGCGCTCCTGCAATGCTGTTTCTATTTTCAACCATTTTCCATTACTTGTTGGCATTCCAGATCAAGGCTGTGTGCGGAAAACAAAGATAGCAGCTAAACAAATACATACAACTGCTCGGGAAATTGACAGTCCAGTAGTCTGATTGCAAGAAATGCTTGAAATCAGTCTGGATAATAGAACACCTTCAGGATATTTAGTTTTTAAATCTGACCAGGCTGCTGCTCAGTGAGCTCAGGAGGTCAGAGGGCAGTTAACATACGTTGCAAATTAAAGTCCCTGTTAACATAACAGCTTTCTTTATTAGAGGAGATGGTTTTCTATTCATAAAGAGAGAAACAAAGACAGGAATGTCATGAAGAAACACAGCCAAGACTCACGTAAATGCGTTACAGCAAAAAAAGGGTGGTCATTTGACCAGTTATGTATCTACCAGCTCTGAGACAAAATCAAAGATTAATCCCACTGTAGCTTAATGAGCTGTCTTAAGTCCTATTTTGTTTCTATTAAAAGTATGTTTATTTTTCTGTGTTAATGGAATGATCTCAGACTCACTATTCTTAACATCCCCTGCTCCTTGTAAAATTGTTCCTCCACATTTCTCTCAGCAATTTAAAATTGATGATCCCTCATTACTGACATCAAATCCTCCCTAATATTAAATCTCCTCTTAACTGTTTTTGCTTTACTGGAAGCAGTTAGTCAATTTTCTCCTTTAAGTCACAGGTTCCGACCTGGGGAGCTCCCGAATTGTAATAAAATTGTTGTAAAAACACAACTGCCTCATTGTCCTATCAGGCCAGGAACCTGTCATTCCTGCCCAATTTGGGTTATATGCAACTCCAAACACACATAGTTGCTACTTGGCCGTCATCTGAAATGCCCCAGAAAATTTCTACCAACCATTCGCAGGTGCATTAAAGATTTGTAATAATTGCCCTCAAGCCAGAAATGCCACTCAGTGAATAAAACATTCAACCGGTTTAGTTTATATTCTTGTTGCCTCAGGAATATATAGTCCCATCCGCCCACCCCCCTCCTCCCCTCCCCAAACAGTTCGATCATAAAATACACAGCCAGATGGCAAAACTCCAAACATCTGCCACTTGAGAGGAATCATGATAGATTCTAAATCAAGGTTGATGTTTACATTTTCAGAAAGTTAGCAACTGCTGAAATGTCTAGCTACCAAGAGGGAAACCATTATACATGAACAGAATTTTAAAAAAGACTTGCATTTTAAAGCATTACCCATAAATCACAGGGCACCCCAAAGGGATTTACAGATAATGAAATAATTTCAAAGTGTAGATAGGGCTGTAATGAAAGAAATGCAGCATAAAGTTATACAACACAGAAACTAATCCTTTGGACTAACTAACAAACTGATCTAGTTCCATTTGCTAGCATTTGGCCCATATTCCTTTAAACCCTTCCTATTCACGTACCCATCTAGATGCCTTTTAAAATGTTGTAATTGTACCTGCCTTCACCACCTCTGGCAGCTTGTTTCATACACGCACCATCTGCCCCTCAGGTCCCTTGTAAATCTTTCTCCTTTAATCTTAAACTCATGTCCTCTGGCTTTGGACTCCCCTACCCTGGGAAGACAGACTTTGGCTATTCACCCTATGTCCCTCATGATTTTATAAACTTCTAAGGCCACCTTTCAGCCTCCAACATTCCAGTGAAAATAGCCCCAGTCTATTCAGCCTCTCCCTATTGCTCAAACCCTCCAACCCCAGTAACATCCTTATAATTTTTTTTTTACTCTCTCAAGTTTAACATCCTTCCTATAGCAGGGAAACCAGAATTGAAAAGTAGCACAGGAGTCCTCTCGTACCTGGGGGGGAGGGGATATGTTCCAAGACCTGCCGTGGACAGGAGCAGACACATTCATTTAAATGGGAAATTTACCTTCCTTTCAGCCCCCAACCCCTGGTTCTGGAAAGTTCCCTATAATACATTCAGGCCAAGGTAAATCGCAGGTAATTGAAACCATGGAAAACAATTCCGCAGATACAGGGGTCACCCTGTATTCTAAAACTGGCCTCACCAATGTCCTGTACAGCCACAACATACACGCAGCGGGTTGCTTAAAAAGATGACAAAATGGTCAGATAGTCTGAATAATGAGAAAGATTCTCAGGTAACCAGGAATAACTGTATAGTCCTTGTTTGAAATAGTACCTTGGGCTATTTTACATCTACCTGAGCGATCGAATGGGCCTGAAAACCAGCACCTCCAACAGTGCAGCATTGCCTCAGTACCACGCTGAACAGAATGAAACCGAATTCCACAAATCACTGACATGAAGGAGAGTGTAACCCACTGTGCAACCATTAAAAGGACAATTGTGTGGCATGGTTTGAGCTGCAATCTGAATGGAAATGGAAACGAGTCTGACAGACCTTTTGCATCCAGTCAATCCCAATGACAAGATCCGAATGAAAAACAATTGCTTATTTTTGTGAAGTGTTCATGGGCAAAGTCCCAGTAAAAGTGGATGCATTGTTAAAGATGGTTTCACAGCTTGCTACACTATAACTATTCCCATTAATGATGGCTACAGTTTCTTCCAAAATCAAGTTACATCTGCTGGTGAATTCAGTGCACTGAATTCATGTAGATAAATTATTAGTTTTGGGTGGGTTGGTTTTGGGTTGGGTTGGGGGGGGGTAGAATGTTCAGTGACTTCAATTAAACAAACATTCAAGGTGAGAAACAAGGATGCAATAGCTTCCTCTTATCTTGCTGCACACAAGAGAACGCTTTCTTGTTTTTCTCCTCCAGTATTATCTCTCAGCTTTTATTCATTCATTTGACCGCAGAAAATCTTTTGCACAAATTGCAACCTCGAGCTTGACTACATTACTTCTGTGTCCCCCCCCGGGAGAATAATATGTCCTTTAGGGATTACTTTCATCTAATTCAACATCTGCCAACTGTCACAAATCCTCACTTAAAAGTTGTGGTTGTGCAACTTTAAGTCAGTCATAGGTTCCCAAAGAAATCGACATTTAAACTAGTTAGATTTCTTGGGACATTTCTTGCTCAGAGAAAAACAAATACAGTTTGAAATATTACACCACTGTGGATGCAGTTTTGTGTACTCCTAGTTGAAAAATATACATAAATAAAATACAAAAAGAAACAATATAGTTCGATACTTTAGAACTTCCCAGCAAAAAAACGTGAAAACATTAAATTGAATGGTTTATATTCCTAAATGTTTACATTTGTAAACAAAATACACAGTATGATAACTACATATTTCAAATACAAAGTTTGCAGGTGGCACCAAAATCTGGAGGTGTAGTGGACATTGAAGAAGGCTACCTGAGTACAACAGTATCTTGATCAGATGGGCCAATGGGCTAAGGAGTGGCAGATGGAGTTTAAATTAGATAAATGAGAGGCGGTGCATTTTGGAAAAGCAAATCAGTGCAGGACTTATACACTTAATGGTAAGGTCCTAAAGAGCGTTGCTGAACAAAGCGACATTGGAATGCAGGTTCATAGCTCCTTGAAAGTAGAGTCACAGGTAGATAGAATAGTTAAGGCAGTGTATGGTATGCTCTCTTTTATTGGTCACTGCATGGACTATAGGAGTTGGGAGGTCATTTTACAGTTGTACAGGACATTGGTTAGGCCACTTTTAGAATACCGCGAGCAATTCTGGTCGCTCTGCTATAGAAAGAATGTTGTGAAACTTGAAAGGCTTCAGAAATGATTTAAGGATGCTGCTGGGGTTGGAGAGTTTGAGCTACAAGGAGAGACTGAATAGGCTGGGGCTATTTGCCCTGGAGCAGAGGCTGAGGGGGGACCTTGTAGAGGTTTATAAAATCACGGATGGGGCGAATAGACAAGATCTTTTCCTCAGGGTGGGGGAGACCAAAACTAGATTGCCAACAGGTTTAAAGGTGAGAGGGGAAAAAATTAAAAGGATTCTGTTTTCACACAGAGTGCTACATGCATGGAATGAGCTGCCTGAGCAAGTGCAGGAGGCTGGTGCAATTACAACATTTAAAAGGCATCTGAATAGGCCAAATGCTGGCAAATGGGACTAGATTCACTTAGGATTTCTGGCTGGCATGGACAACTGGACCGAAGGGTCTGTTTCCATGCTGTACATATCTACGAGTCTATGACATAATACATTCCTTATCTGAAGCAATATTAGTTGATCATGCTCCATCTATTGAAAGAAATTGGACTGTGCGGTTAGAGCTGAAGTCCAGAACTTCACAGACCAATAGCTGCCACTAGGTGGTGCCTGGGACTTCAATGTAAGTTAAGAATGGGCGTTAGGAGGGAATGGGCACCAGAAACCTTATAGAAAAGAACAGAGGAAGAGAACTGGAGGATCTAGGTGGGGTGGAGGACAAGGGCAGAGGCAGGAACCAGAGGAAGGCCAGGCAACCCAGGACTGTGTATTGGAGCGGAAGCATAAGGAAAAAAGTTTGAAGCAGACAGTCCACTGAACAGGATGTCTGTGGCAAAGATATTAGTGTGAAAATCATTACTAAACAAATATATCATCACGGTTGTTTTCTTGAAAACATGAAGCAAAACCATATTAACTGAAATTCAGTAACCAGAGGAGACACATTTGAAGTGAAAGGCCAAAGAATCAAACGGAGGCAAGGAGACTTTTTGCCTTGAGTTGAGATGTTGTGAAATGAGTTGCCAAGTGGTGGACACAGTTTCAATATAACATTCAAAAACTAATTGGATAAATATTCAGGTAACCATATTGGTTTATAATGCAGGGGAGCAAGATTAAATTGTATTGCTTTTCCAAAGGGTTAGTCCTGCCATAAGATTGACTGGTATCTTTTGCTCCAAAGAGTCAGACCATCATCAATACAAACTAAGCGTTAAAGCTTGCATTCTTCCTTCAACACAACTTCATTGAGGAAAATATTCAGAAGATTCTTGATGCTTTGGTGCATTCCTAGATAAACCTTCACTATTTCAACTGCTCATAAATATTAGACACAGCAGAGGTGAAATAAACCAGTCCCACAATTCCCTTCCTTCACCATAGACAACCAGGGCTACTTCTGTGAAGTGTTTTTTTTCTTTAGCTCCACAACATTACCTCCTCCCCCATTCTCAATTGGCTAAACTAAACTTACCAATGGACTTTCATAAACAAAAGTTATGCATACACACAAAATCTAAACAGTGTGTCAATCACTAACTGTAATACTCAAGAAAGATACAGTTGAAGATGATTATGCACAATAATTGTAGATAATGACAATATTAGGCAAGTCCGATCCTGGAGTGAAACCTGGCTTTTTAGACCCTAAGTTCTATTTTTCTGTTTACCATGGTGGTCAATCATTGAACACATTCACAAGAGGCTGCCAGTGCACTTTTAAATCAGAAGATTTGATTCAAAAGATGAAAAAGAAAGCAACGTGAAACTATATGGTTGATCTACTAATAAATATCAGGAAGATCTAAACCTTTATCTCAGCAATACCCTGAAAGACAATCAAACCACGATAAAGAATTACCCCTATCTTCATGGTAAGGCTTCCTATTCAGTATGAAAGGCTGCAAATCATGTTTCCTCTGCAAACTGCTGTCCATTAACTGAAGAAAATAATGACTGAAAGCACCACTTGTAAAACACTTTGCTAACTCAATTCACTTATTCCCCAACATTGGTTCCCTAAAGTAGGATTACTTCTTCTCCAATACATCCATAGCTGTCTGATTCTTAAGCTTTCTTTTTGCTAATTCCTAGGAAACTCAGCACCTATATCCAGCCATGACTGTTTGGAGACTGATTAACAACCACCCCCCTTCTGTTCTGAATGATTTCTCTGAATGAACCTACTTCTGGCACCTTCCTCTAGGGATTGTAAATTCAAGCCAGCAAACATTATAGCTGGGGACTTAGCTGAAATTATGTGCCTTCTTTTCATCGTATGTTGGCAGCATGGTAACTCATTGATTAACACTGCTGCCTCACAGCACCAGGGACCCAGGATCGATTCCACCCTTCAGCGACTGTGTGTGTGGAGTTTGCCCATAGAACTGGGGGAGTGGGGGCATTGCTGACGTGAGGATGTGCAGGTTAGGTAGATTGGCCGTGGGAAATGCAGGTTAAAATGACAGGGTACGGGGATAAGTCTGGGTGGGATGCTCTTTGGAGGATCGGAGTGGACTTGATGGGCCAAATGGTCGGTTTCCATGCTGTGGGGACTCAAATGATTCTTGTGAATACTGGATTATGACTGTCAGTTTGAAAGCAACGTCCAAAATGACATTCTCATTTTAAAAACAAACAAGTTAGATCTTCACAGAATGGAAAGGTTAAAATCAATTTTTCCTCCTGAACCTCAACAAGGATTAACCAAACAAATAGAATCCACAGTATAAGAATTTGTCTTGCTGTTGGGAAAAAAAAGTGTGCACATGTGTAGTGTGCGTGTATTTTGTGAAGGAGTTTTTCTATTATTGAATTGTATAATAGATGTGTTCAAATAGCAAGAGACCGAAGCAGGAGTACTATAGGATTCATTTAAATAGATTAATGTTTAGCATGTCAGGAGGTTAGACATTCATGGCTTTGGTATCAGGTAATCCAATTTCTTTACAGGTGGATTTGAAGTTTGGAATCAACTGGGGAGTCTTAAGACTTCAAGCCTCACAGGTCTAAAAAGGCAAAGGTGGCACAACCTTGTGCTGATGCAGCCTTTGCACTCTTCCCAGATTTTGACATCAAAAGGTGTTCTCCAGCTAGTTCTGTCATGTGACAGTCTATTACCCACCTTGAAGTGCTGAGCTGAAAGTCATTGCCATTTACAGCTGCACCTTCTGTTGTCGAGGACCAGAAGTGTGGAATTGTGGGAAGTGCACTTCCTCCTTTTCATCCTTAAAAGATGCTCCTTCAAAACCTGGTCAGCTGTCCCAATACGACCCTTGTTTCCCAGGCCCATTTCTTCGCATTATTTGCAAGGTATTTGGAAAAATGGGTCAAAAAGATGCAACATAAATGCAGCCATTATTGGCTCAGTATTAAATAACCATTGGGAGCTTATGTTGCAGCTATACAAGACCTTAGTTAGGCCACTTCTGGAATACTGCATTCAGTTCTGGTCTCCCTGCAACAGAAGATGTTGTTAAACTTCAAATGATTCAGTGAAGATTTACAAGGATGTTGCCAGGGTTGGAGGGTGGGAGAGGTTGAATAAGCTGCGGCTATTTTCTCTAGAGTGTAAAAGGCTATCGGGCAAAGTTATAGAAGGTTTATAAAATTGTGAGGGGCATGGATAGGGTGAATAGCTAAAGGATTTTTCCAGGATATGGGAGTCCAAAACTACAGGGCATATGCTTAAAGTGAGAGGGGCAAGATTTAAAAAGGGACTGGACACGTAACGTTTTCATACAGAAGATGGTGTGTGTATGGAACGGGCTGCCAGAGGAAGTGGAGGAGGCTGGTAAAATTATAACATTTAAAAGGATTCAGGATGGGTGCATGAATAGCAAAGGTTTACAAGGGATATGGGCCAAATGCTTGCAAATGGCACTAGATTAATTTACAATATCTGATTGGCATAGATGAATTGGATGGAAGTGTCTGTTTCTGTGCTGCACAGCTCTATGACTCTTATAAGTTTAGCTTGGTAGTTGCCTCTGAGCGTAGATGTTTTGCAGAATTTGGATAAGATTTTGACCTCCTATTTGGTCAAAATATTTTAAAGAGCATTCAGAAAGAGGAAATGTATTGAACAAGTAGAAAATTAGGTTAAATTTCCCTAGAGATTTCTCTCCCCAGGTGATGCTGAATCTAGGACCCAGTGGTCATAGGCAAGGCCTAGCCCATACTTAGGTGAACATTCTACTTTGATCTGATTTGGCCAACCAATCTGCAAGAAATTGTTTTGTTTGCAGAAAAAGTAAATTTTTACTAGTAATTTCTCTATCCCCAGACTCCCCAAATCTGGCCCAGGGTTTATTTTGTATCTTGCAGTAGATTACATGGCCTGTGCTGGATAGAAAGTGTACTGGAGTAGGCTCATCAGCTGCCTGGCGAGCACAAAGGGCTAGGCAGACAAATGCAGGTGGTCCCAGAGTTAGGTATTGCTTATGAAGAGAGAACACAGACGTACAAAAGGTGAGAAAGCTGATATCAAATGTTCAGATGAATCGGGTCCTATTAATAGTGAACAGAAAATTTCCCAGTGAGTAACTGGGTCACAAATTCTAACCACAAAGAGCAAAGAAGTGAATGTTGATAATGTAATGTATGCAGACCAGCCTTGAACATATTCATATAACTGCAATTCAACAGAACAAAGGAGCAGGCAAAAGGTCATTTGCCAATTCTAGCTTGTTCTGCCAAACAGTTGGATCATCTATATCAGATCCTAATCTACCTGCCATGGATCCACAATTCTCAACACACCCTTATACAACATAACCCTGTCAAATTAGTGTCTTGAAAACTGATCCCAGCTTTTAAGAGCATAGAGTTCC
Source organism: Chiloscyllium plagiosum (assembly GCF_004010195.1). Taxonomy (NCBI): domain Eukaryota; kingdom Metazoa; phylum Chordata; class Chondrichthyes; order Orectolobiformes; family Hemiscylliidae; genus Chiloscyllium; species Chiloscyllium plagiosum. The sequence continues at coordinate 31,149,995 of NC_057725.1, forward strand.
AGATTTCTACTACCTTTAAAAATACAGTATTTCCTGATGTAACCAGGCTGTACGGTGCTGATATCACCGTGCTTTCAACTCTCCAGCCCATCCCCCTTTGAGATGCAATACCCTAGAATTGAACAGTTACTCCAGACCATGGTTCAGAATAATTAAGAGCAACTTCCTCTCTTTTGCATGTTAGACCCCAGAGATTTTAAATACATGTGCTAACACAATTAAGCAAGAAGATCCTCTGCATTGAATATCAATACAACAATCATGTGCACAGTCAATTCCAGGCTGGAAATCAACACACGTTAAAAATGGAAATATCAACGTATTTCCCTTCCTTTTCTCTGGTCATTTACTGCCACTGTTCTGTTCTCAAATTCTAACACAAAGCTTATAGTTGCTCAAGTCTTAACTTTCTGGCAGATGTTCGTTGGGAGGGGTTTTGGGGAGTATTTCAATCTGACATCCTTCTTGCTATTTTAAGAACTGCTTCCACCAATCTTTTTCTGCTCAATCACTTGATGATATACAAATCCTGGCAGCCACTGTCCATCCCTCAAGTCAAGGACAACAAGATTTCACCACCTCAGTCACAGTACAGGAGGCTACTGTTTGACCTGTTTTATCCATGCTACCTCCCTGTGAAAGCAAATTGGGTAGTTCCACTGCCCAGTCCTCTTCAGGTAATTGAATTCCCTTTTGAAAAGTGCTTGAAGATAGTGCATTCTTTAATCTAACCATTTGTTTCAGAAACGAGTGTTTCTACATGCCATAATTACTTTTGCCAATTACCTTAAAGCATTATCTTCTGTTAATAAGAGATTTCTTCTTACCTCATGATTTTGCATACCTTTAACAAATCTTGCCCCTTAATCTTTGGTCTGTATATAAAAAATCTTAATTTGCCAATTCATTCTCATAACATCCTTCAACTCTGGAACCACACTTGTATAAAAAAAAAATCCAGAATGTGTTGCTGGAAAAGCACAGGTCAGGCAGCATCTGAGGAGCAGGAGAATCGACGTTTCAGGCCAGACCCCTTCATCAGGAATTCCTGTGCTTTTCCAGCAAAAAACACTATTCTGATCTCCAGCATCAGCAGACCTCACTTTCTCCTAAAAGAATCCCACCCCCTCTAAAGCGTTTTACATCCCATCATACAAGAAAGCTGCTTTATTGGCCCTTCACCCATTGTCTGAAATATTCACTCCCTCAAGTTGCACAGTGGCAGTGTATACTATCCAGCAAATACACTGCAGCAACTCACCAAAGCTCCACTGACAGTACCTTCCAAACCTGTGACTTTACCAGCTAGAAGGACAAGGACAACTGATGTATGGAAACATTATCCCTCAGGGTGAAGATATCTGTCAAGACTACAGAGGCCTTGGGTCAGCATGTTCCTAGATCCTTGAAGGCAGCAGAAAAGGTGGATCGGTGTTTAAGACGATTTATGGGATACTTGTCTTCATCAGCAGGGATTTGAAACTCTCCACAAAATGGCAGTGGTTGCAGTTGTTAGTTTTAAATCTGAGATTGATACATTCTTATTTAAAGGTGTAAGGGATTGGCCAAAAAGGTAGGTCATATAAAGTCAAGCCACAGATCAGCCATGATCAGAGTGAATAGCAGAACAGACTCAAGGGATTGAATGGCCTAATCCTCTTCCTATATAAAACTTCCAAACAGGAATTGGATAAAGTTAAATATTAGTCGGACAGTGGGTAAAACAAAAAAGCAGGGAAATTGGAACTAATTGGATAGCTCCAAGAGTCAGCACAGGCATGATTAGCTGAAAGGCCCCTCATTCTGTACCAGATCATTTCATAATTTTGGTCAAAAATGGAACCTTTTGAAAGCATTAAATGAATGGATAATTAGGGATAATGGATGTTGTGTTTTATGCCTTAGAGAGACAGATGACATGCCCAGTAGAAAGAGAAAAAGAGCAGGACCTTTATTACGTTCCTTTAAAAATGGATGCAGCCTCAAGTTTACTTTGTTTTCAGTTCCTCCGTGGCTGTGCCCCCACAGGCTTGACTCATTCAACACAGTAGTGAGTAATCAACAGACACATTCAAACACTGAACTATTAAACATAACAATGACATATTCCGCAGATTGTCTCTCAAGTACCCTTGTTGCTATTCACTACATTTACATCCATATGAAGCTCCAAAACTCCATCAGGCATTATACACAAGACCACAAACTGCTTTTGCTCAATTATATATCGTAACCCCAGTTCAGTACTGGATTAGCTTAATTAGTGCCCCCACGCTAAATCAAAATGAAGCTGGTGTTGGCTTGCCCATTCATATATTTTGTATGATATTGGGTGAGGCTGCCCACTCATTGATCTGCTGAAGTTTATAATGGCAGAGCAAAAGACATGTGGTTATGAGCAGTGGGGACATGGCAAAATGGGAATGGAGGTTTAAGTGTTCATCTGGGAGAAAGTAACAACAAAACAAAACTATGCAAACCTGATGGACCTCCCTTCCCATGCTCCTGGGAGCAGAAAGCAAGGTGGGAATGGGGAACTTAATTGTGCGAGAGACCAAGAATCAGGTTCCCAACTGTGGATGAAAGTTCTTAATTAAGCAGATTGAATTACTATTTTGCCCATCTTGGAAATTTCCCATGTCCTGGAAAAAAAATCTTAAAATATTTATTTGCTCTTTATTAGTCTTGTTTGTGACAACTTCTATGTACAAATTAGTTTCTGTATTTCCTAAACAGACTAAATTTTAGAAAAAAATTGGTTATTAAATTATTTTAATAGCATGCTGCCATATCTTCTAGGAGAAAGTGAGGACTGCAGATGCTGGAGATCAGAGCTGAAAATATGTTCAGAGAATGTGTTCCTGAAGAAGAGCTCATGCCCGAAACGTTGATTCTCCTGCTCCTTTGATGCTGCCTGACCTGCTGCGCTTTTCCAGCAACACATTTTCAGCTGCTGCCATATCTTAACTGACCTCCACATTTTTCTAAGACCATTGTATTTTGATTTCTCAGGAAAACTGAATGATTAAATGCAGGTGAGGAATACCACAGGGAGAAAGAGCATGGCATCTTGGCATTGAAACAGGGATATAGGGAACAGCAGAGATCAGTGGGTTTAGTTTGTGATTATTCTAGGAATGACACAAGTATGACAGGATGAGTGTCCTTTCTGTGCAGCAAAGCTCTCTTTGCTCTGTAGAAATCAATTTCCCTTACACCGTCTGGAATGAAAAACTGTGTTGTATTAATTGATTCACTATCATTCAGTATGATCACAGGGCGCAACCTGTTGGATCACTGATCATTCAAAAATAACATCAGCATTTTTTATTGCCAACTTTCCAATCAACTAATTTCCTGATCAGAATTCACTTGTGCTCAGGTAAGTTGATTACTGAAGAAACCCACTGCCAATTTGCGATTAGTTTATTTTGTCTAATTCTATAAAGACTGCAATAAGCACTAGCCTCTGTCCATTCTCGAAACATGATCTCTGCAAATCCCGCTACATCTGAATGATTATATATGCTTCCTCGATGAAGCGTGGCATTTGTATTCAATTAAAGCACATCCTGAGCGTTAGAAGTTTAAATTAATGGTAGCTTATTGTGAAGCAGTTATTCCAGTAAACTAACCGTCTTCACCTTTAAACCGGTCTGCCGCTATTAACAATTGAGTGACCCATCATCTTCTGATACAGCTACATGGTGCCTGGGTGAGTAGGACTGGCCCCTCAGATTCCATTTTTATCTAAACGCACAAAGCGAATGGACTAGTAGCTTCTCTTCCTACTCTCCCACTTAGTTAAAAGAGATCCTTGGCCGAAACCAGAGAGTTATCTCCAATTTCTCGTCAATGGGCTACTCCTTGGAACATTCCCCAAAAACAGTCAATTTTCATACGCATGCTTATGACACCCCCAATCCTGCCTCACCACCATCCTGCTCAACTCCTTAATACAACTTCTGACCTGTTTAAACAGAAGGACTTAATGTTATACAAAAATGTATGATCACTGGACTTTAAAATGATTTAATAACCATTTTTTTCTAAAACTTAGTCTGTTTAGAAAATACAGAAACTAATTTGCACATAGAAGTTTCCACAAACAGCACAGTAATAAATAGCAGATAAATATTTTAACTTTTTTTTCAGAACATGGGAAATTTCCAAGATGGAAAAAATAGTAGTTCAATCTGCTTAATTAAGAACTTCCATCCACAGTTGGGAACCTGATTCTTGGTCTCTCGCACAATTAAGTTCCCCATTCCCAACTTGCCTTCTGCTCCCAGGAGCATGGGAAGGGAGGTCAATCAGGTTTGCATAGAGTTTTGTTACTTTCTCCCAGATGTGCTCTGAACCCTTCATTTCCATTTGCCATCTCCCCACTACATGTCCTTTGCTCAGCCATTACAAACTTCATCAGATCAATCTGTGTGCAGACTCATCCAGTTATCTCTCTCCAGAGTTCTGGCATTGGGAGTATTCCAAATGTAAAAGGGGCAAGATTTGCTTGGGTGGTACTATGATAACCAGGAAGGCATTGATTTTACACTCATTCACTACATTCAAATAGAAAACACATGTTGTTTAGATTATAAATCAAGCCAACATAGAATGTGCCCCAAAAACTTCAATAGTGTTAATTCAATATTTAAAGTTGTAAATGGATCACAATTAGAATTCAATGGAGAATTAAATCAGTTTCTTAAAACTCGTATACAATAAATCAACACTTCCTTGAATTAATACTTAAATAGAAATAAACATTTTAAAAAGAAATTTTTTTGGATTAGTGGTGCTGGAAGAGTTCAGGCAGCATCGGAGGAGCAGCAAAATCGACGTTTCGGGCAAAAGCCCTTCATCAGGAATCAACACTGGCAATGCACATTACTTGTGTATGCTATGGCTCAGTAGGTAAGACTCTCTGAAGAGGGAATGAGAGAGCTTTGACACCCACTCGAGACTCAATCCAATCCAGTACCAGGGCAGTGCCATAAAGTCAGAGGCAGTCTTTCGGATGAGACATTAACAAGGTCATTATAGCCTTCTCGGATGGATATAAAAGATTCCAAAGAACTATACAGAAGAGCACGATAGTTATTCCTGCTGTTCTGCAAGGCAACATGTTCAATTCAGCCAACATAACTAAAATAGATTAATTGACCACTTATAATTTGAGAGATCATGATGTGTGCAAATTCCCTACATACAGTATTGACCACACAACTAAACTGAGAAACAACGTGACTAACTGAAGTACTTTGAGAAGTATCAAGGACTTGCAATGTGCTAAATAAATGCAAGATCTGTTACTACTAACCCACCTACACAGTAATGTATGAATAACTAGTAGCATTAAGCTAGGAAGTACAGCTTGCCACTGATAAGTGATTCACTTGCAGCAATTGGAAAGCAAAACAATTAGCTAACACAACATAGAAAGAATCAATTACGTTCCTTGGCAGCACGCTGTCTACTGATCTGCAGCCAGTGCCCTTGTGAGTTGAGCTGCAGGAATCAGACAGCTGGAAAGGAACAGTAATGTTTGTTTAAAGTTTATAAGTTAAAACACAATCATTGATCAGTTGCTGATATTAAAGAGACAAGCTCACAACCTCCAGGAAATGGAGGAAGAATCAAAAATCAGAAGAAAGCATTTGCTAACACTAACTATAGTTGGTGGATGACTCTTACTAAAAACTAAGGACAACGTCTAACTCGAAGTACAAAAGATTTGGAAGATCAAAGATTAGGGATAAAACAGACAGGTAAATTAGATCCAATCCACACTCTGCCTGGAACAGACAAAGGAGAAAATTCCAACTCCCTGGCACCAGCAATCTCTTCCCTCCAGTAACAGAAAAGCAACATTTCAGACTGGCATTTATGTACAAGGAGGAAAATTGGAAGTCTGGAAGAAGAGTGGATTTAATCTTCCTCCTCATAACTAAAGACAAAAAAGGGGAATAAACTCCAGTGATAATTGTCCAGTTATTTGGACAATTGGACTGCATTCTGGGGAAGGTGGGACCTGTACAACGAGGACGGGTTGCACTTGAACCAGAAGGGCACCAATATCCTGGGAGGTAGGTTTGCGAGCACTCTTCAGGGGGGGTTAAACTAATTTGGCAGAGGGATGGGATCCGGACTTGTAGGCCAGCAAGTAGGTTAGCTGTTTTTCAGGATGTCCAAGAATGTAGGGAGGCTGTGGAGAAGGTAGCACTGACAGGGAATACTTGCAGACACAGAGATGGGTTCAAGTGTGTATACTTCACTGCAAGGAGTATTAGAGATAAGGTGGGTGAACTTAAGGTGTGGATTGGTACTTGGGACTATGATGTTGTGGCCATCACGGAAACGTGGATAGAAGAGGGACAGGAATGGTTGTTGGAGGTTCCTGGTTACAGATGTTTCAGTAAGATTAGGGAGGGTGGTAAAAAAAGGAGGCGGTGTGGCATTGCTAATTAGAAATGGTATAATGGCAGCAGAAAGGCAGTTCGAGGGGGATCTGCCTTTGGAGGTAGTATGGGCTGAAGTCAGAAATCGGAAAGGAGCAGTCACCTTGTTGAGTGTTTACTATAGGCCCCCCAAGAGCAGCAGAGATGTGGA
>NC_057725.1:31159103-31193694 GCF_004010195.1 Chiloscyllium plagiosum
GGGATGTCAGGGGAGGTTCTTTACTCAGAGAGTTGGGGGGGCATGGAATGCACTGCCTGTGTGAGTGGCAGAGTCCGAATCATTGGTGACCTTTAAGCGGCAATAGGATAGGTGCATGGATGGGTGCTTAAGCTAGGACAAATGTTCGGCACAACATCGTGGGTCGAAGGGCCTGTTCTGTGCTGTATTGTTCTATGTTCTATGTACTCATGAATGACGTGGCTGCTAGATGACTAAATTAGAATACTGAGTTAAAAGTACCAAGATCCCAACCTTGCACTTCCTTGAAGTGAAAGTGCAGGAATTTGGTTTTGGTGCCCTTTGTCTAAAGAATCAGCCAAGGGAACTCATTCTAATCATTGAACATAGAAGTATGTGAGCTATTGTGTAAACTCAGCACCTCAAGTTCAAGCTGCAGAGATAAAGTTACAGATGGAGAATCTTATTCAAGCTTGATCAGTTTTCTTAATCTCCATTTTAATGAATGGTTCAGGAAAGTTGTCTACACTATGTTGTGATCACAAGAAAGGAGGTAGCCTTTAGATCAGAGTTAGATTTATTCATTTTGCCATGCATGGAGTGGCTTTGTACAAAGTTATGAAGACACAAAATGAAACGATTTGACAAACATTGGAACAGGAGAGAAAATATTTTAAACAGATAACTTAAGGGAATGGGTATTTAGGTGGCAGGTACAGTTTATATTACTTAATATTTGGCATCATATTTCAGTTAAAACAAAGTTTACACCAAGTAAAGAAATGGACAAGGGAGGATAAGCAAACAACTCTGGGATTCAAAATGAAATATTACCTTAACGGTCATATTTACAGAAAGTTACTAAAGAAAATGCAACATAATTTTGGGCTTCATAAAAAGGACACAATACAACACTGAAGATGGTACACGTATACAACCAATGAAGCCACAGTTAAAAGACTGGGGTGTATGAGATTCCACTAGAAAATGTGATTAAGGCTATGTGCAGAGTAGATTCATCAGGAGTTGAAACCTCGAGAGAAGAGACTCTAGATAAGAGGATTGTTTACTCTGATGTATAGAAGGCTTAAAGATTTAATGGAGTTTTAAAAATTAGAAATCGCTTTTAGTAGAGTGACCGTAATGGAGTAATACTATTCTTTCCATTGTAGGAAGAGGCAATAAGGGATAAATCAACATAAATTGTAGCTGAGAGTGAGATGTTACACAAAAGATCATTGGGTGGGGGGGAAAGGACCAAAAACAGTCATTGCATCTTTCACAGGAGTGTTTAAAAATATTTGAAGCAGTGAATGGAGGGGAACAAGGAATGGGACTGTGCTTGCATGTTTGATTAGCATAGGATACAGGAAGCAGAATTACTTTTAGATTGACAAGGGCTACAGGGAGTGTTGACGGCGGGATTAGTTTGCTAGATCTCCATCTAACAGCAGGTGCAGAGAACTGATAGTCTCCTTCTTTGCAATAAGCTTCCAAGTCCAATGCAGCACATTATACTACAGCGATTGAACAGTTTGATGTAGAATGAACTAACTGAATCTCAGTAATGATTTCATGCTTAACAAAATTGCTACATAGTTGTCTTGGGTTCTTTTTGAAACAGACTTTTCAATTTCAATGAATCCCTGCCAAAACGTGGATGGAATGAAAGTATAAAACAAATATGATCCAACTGAATGTCAGAACAGGCATAGCAAAGTGGTTTCTTCTTGTTCTTAGGAAGGTTTATATACAGACACTTCGCCTCTTGTTGCGTGAAGGATTATATGGTCTTGTTAATCAATAAGGACATAGGAGTCCTGAAGGCCAGCCTGTGTGAAGTGCTCAATCAAGTTTGCCTTCATGGTGAATCCAGGGATTCTCAATGGGGCCACTGATTACAGAAATAGGAACTCAACACAGGAGGTATCCATTATGCCCATCAAATCCATGTTCCGAAGAATAAATCAGTTAGCCCCATTCACCATTTTTTCACCATAGCTGCTGCAATTTTCTTCTCCCTTATATTTATCCAGTTCCTTTCTAAGGCTGCTCTCTATTCTACCACCTAAGTTGAGTAATGCATTCCAAATTCTAACTAGAGTTATAGAGATAAATAGTACGGAAACAGACCGTTGAGTCCAACTCATCCATGCTGACCGGATATCCTAAATTAATCTTGTCCCATTTGCCAGCACTTGGCCCATATCCCTCTAAACCCTTCCTATTCATATACTCATCCAGATGCCTTTTAAAATGTTTAATTGTACAAGCCTCCACCACGTCCTCTGGTGGCTCATTCCATGCACACCACCCTTTGCATGGAAATGTTGCCCCCTTGGTCTCTTTTATATCTTTCTCCTCTCACCCTAAACCTATACCCTCTAGCTCTGGACTCCCCCACCCCAAGGAAAAGACTTATCTATTTACCCTATCCATGCGCCTCATGATTTTCTAAATTTCGAGAAGGTCACCCGTCAGCCTCCGATGCTCCAGGGAAAACAGCCCCAGCCTATTCAGCCTCTCCCTATAGCTCATAACCTCCAACCCTAGCAACATCTTTGTAAATCTTTTCTGCATACTTTCAAGTTTCACAACATCCTAATTACTCATGCAATTAAAACGTCTTTCTTCATATTGGCAAAAGAACCAAAGACAATTACTTTAAAGTTATGCATTTTACCGTGGGAGCAATTTACTTCACCAAAACAAATCCCCCAAAGCCTGCTCAGTTTCGGAATAACATCCATAGCTCCTCCTGTTTGTCACAACATAAAACTATTCTCAAATCTATGTAGCCTCTCTGAAGTCTTATAACTGAATAGCCACACAAACCATGGTCAACTCATGCTCAACAACCCATATAACCAACAATTCCAGGTATTTGCAGTCAAGTGCAAAGAGCTTTGACAAATGCAAAGCAGTTCAACACACCCACTAACAATCTGTCTCAAATGGATAAAGCATCTTCAAGAGATGCGACAAACTGTCAGTAATGAGAATGGGAAGCTGCACTTCAAGCTGGTAAGAATGCTAGTTGTGGCTCAGTTCTTGCTTCTGAGCCAGACATCATGAGCTCAAGTTCCACTTTGGGATTAATAGTGTAGTGACCTCCCCATGTGTTAAGAGCCCTACGTTAATGAAAGTTATTGTTGCTACCTTTGGATCCCATGGCAGCCAACGCCACTCAGTGTTCTGGGAAGATATTTAAACTAGTTCTAATTAAGTGCAATTTTAAAAAAAAAGATAACACATTATCAACATTGCTTCCTTCAGCAATTAGTAACTGTATTACTGAATCAGCAGCCTAGAGAATGCAAACTCAAATCTCATTGTTAGAGAATTTAAAATCAAGTCAAAACAAAAATCTGGAAATTAAGAGCAGCCAGACAACTGTTAGACAGTCCCAGAAATCCAACTGGTTCACTAACGATCAATGATGCTAACTAAACTAGGCCATCCTTACCCAATCTGACCTATGACAACAGTCCCAAACCAACATGACTTAAGTCTTACTGGCCTATATGGCAAGATAGCAACACAGTTATGTCAAATCACTAACTATTTTTTTACCATTGTTCAGTGGAGTTATTACACACCTCTGGAACAGGTGTGACTTGAACCTGTGCCTCCTGACTCAAAGGTAAGGGATACTACCACTGCACCGTGCTAAATAAAAGCCCAACACCATTTTCAAAGATATCTGGAAACATGCAAGAAATGTTGGTCTTGCTCTCTTTTATTGTGTGGTGTCATTGAGTCCAGGATTGTCTTCAGCCTTTGATTTTAAAATAGCACAATTATCTATTAATACTGTGATGCATGGTAATCTTAGGTGTACCAGACTGATATAGTTCCATTAGGGAATTGCTAATTCAACCTCACGTCCTCATGTCTGTGTTCTCTTGGTGGTTCTTTCAGAGTGTGCTTTCCAGCATTGAATCTTAGTGTGTTCCAATAAGCCCACATTTTGGCTTTGATAGAGTGACGTGCAGCTCATGATATTACTGCAAGGCTGTAAAAATGCATGGCCAAAGAATGAATAAGACGACAGAGAAAATGAATACATCTTACGTCTAAGGCACAGCTTTGCTTCAATACTGGGACTTGGTAAATGTCTGGATTGAAATGCAATGTATTAGGTGTCTGTCCTAGTCTGCGTCAGTTATAGGACCTCTACCATGAGGCACACACCTTGTAAACAAGCTTGAGCTTCACGTCAATAAAGTGCTCACGATGAACACGATGCTATGCTGCACACTCAAAAACATGGTGCCAGAAGAGGCACTGAGGTGACAGTCTTGAGCCAAAATAAAAAGCACAGCTGCAGAACTGTGAGCTGCTACTCTATTCACAAAGTCACTGAATTCTTCACTTGTGAACTAAGGACTATTGATGCTCCTGACAATGCCAGGAATGCTATAATGACCGAAGCGTGCTTTTAGGCACACAACAATCTTAATGGCTGTCATTGAAGTCAACTAGTCTAATTCCCAGTAGTTATCATAGTAGTCCACAGTGACAATATAATCAGTCCTTTGACTGCAAACAGAACTACTCAGCTTCATCTATGGCCTGACTGGGATGTCAAGTGGCTTCAGCATCTCGAGCTGTATTGCCAGTGTGTTCCTTCAAATTTGTTTTTTTAGGTCAAAATCCTGGAATTTCCTCCTTAACGGTATTGTTGATCTACCAAAGGTAAACTGTTTGCAGCAGTTAAAAGCAGCTTACTTCTCAAGGAAAATTATGGATGAACAATAATTACTGGTACAGTCAGCATTGCCCATATCCCATTAGCGAACTAAAAAAAAAACTCAGTGAATGCACTGCTCCAGAGGACTGCTGCAGCTTTTCCCCATCCAGCTCCTAATCAAATGATTGGGGATACTGGACAAAATTGGGAATTCTTTCATGAAGAATAACAGAATTATGAAATAGCTACTGACTTGTTGAACAAATCAAGGGAGTACAAGTTTGCACATTTATTACTGTTGAGAAGACACTTTCGAAATATTTTCCATCCTGACTAGCTCCAAAAAGAGCAGGAAGAACAGATGCAGAAATTTTAAAAGCTTAGGAGGCATGCTTTCATCCCCAGGTGAATGTTATGGTACATATTTAGCAGCAGGGAAAAAGAGTGAAATTCTATTGATCAAGATGTACTATTAAATCAGCTTGCGGATACCTGTGAATTTGAAAAATTAAACAATAAGCTAATTGGAGGAAGAACTGTATTAGGAATAAGGGATCCAGCATGCCCGAGAGAGGAAAAACAAACAAACAGTCAGGAGAGTAATTGGCATGTGCAGAAGTGCCAAGGTTATGAATCAACAGCTGGACAATACTCATAGCAGAACAGACCAACTCTTGCATTATAAAGTCAGAGTCAGACAGCTTGGAAACACACCCTTCAGCTCAACTTTTCCAATTTGACCAGGTTTCCCAAACTGAACTAGTCCCATTTGCCTGCATTTGGCCCATATCTTTCTAAACCTTTCCTATCCATGTACCTATCCAAATGTCTTTTAAATGCTGTAATTCTACCCACCTCTACCACTTCCTCTGGCAGCTAGTTCCATATATGCACCATTCTCTAAAGATTTTGCCCAAGTCCCTTTTAAATCTTTCCCTTCTCATTAAAACTCCCCCACCCTAGGGAAGAGACCTTGGCTATTCACCATACCCATGCCCTCATGATTTTATAAGCCTCCATAAAAATGTCACCCCTCAGCATCCTACATTTTAGAGAAAAAAAGTCCCAGCTTATCCAGCCTCTCCTTGTAATTCAAACCTTCCAATCTCAACAACACCCTCAAATCTTTTTTGCACCCTTTCCAGTTTAATAATACCCTTCCCAAAGCAGGGTGACTATAATTGTACACAGTACTCCAAATATAGCCTTACCAATGTCTTGTATTCTAAGATGACATCCCACCTCCTATACTCAGTGCTGTAACTGAAGGCAGGCATGACAAATGCCATCTTCACCACCCTGTCCACCTGCCTTCATTTTCAAGGAATGATGTACCAGCACCCCAGGTACAACAACACACCTCAGAGCTCTATCATTAACTACGCAAGCTTTGCTCTAGTTTATCTCACCAAATGCAACACTTTGCATTTATCTGAATGAAGCTCTATCTGCCATGCCTCAGCCCACTCGCCCAGTTAATCAATATCCCAAAGTATTGTTGGTATTTACTCCAGGCAGAATAATCACAAAGGGCAGGATCAAATACTGCAGAAGATATCGTGCAAACGAGAAGTCAGCACATCCAGTGTGTAACAAAACAATAATTTTGCACACAAATGTACAGCTAAAAATAAACATAATAAGCAGTACAGATTGCCATTGGCAAGATAGTGGTTGAAGATTTCAATGATTCACACTATACACAACAGGTCAGTTCAAATCAGGTTTATAGACAAGATGTGGTTGGAGGTTGTTCAGGTGGGGACTGGAGAAAATCAAGTCAACATAAAATACCACATTGACAGTCATGACCTTCACTATCTGTGCAAAGTGCCTCCATGTGGTGAAACAAAAATGAAGTCTTTTAAAATAAGGTTAAAGCCATATGATGGCACCATACCTACAGCAAGATGACAGATTATTCTTCAAACCCTTTGCAGCAACATGATTGAGGATCTAGGGTCCCAGATCATTAGTGGCAAGCAAATGTCACTCATCTTAGTGAATCCAAAGCTTGGATTGGTGACCCTTAATGTCATATTGGCAACATGTTATGGCACATTAAACCACTGGCTCTGGAACACACCTTAGATTAGTACAAAGATGCAGTTACAGGGTTAGGATGCCTCCAGGGGAATATTGTTCAAAAGTAGATGAGAATTCAGAACCAACTTAGCATCTGCTGAGATAAGTTCCAGCTGCTCTCAAGGCCAGCTAAAAGAGACAAGATAGAAGAGCTGGAAAAGAAGGAAGAGAACGATCAAGAAAGTGACATTCTACTGAACGGATTAGCAGCATGGTAGCAGTGAACCAACCTGGAAGACGGAGAGTATGCATTGAGCCAAAAGAAATCCAAATAAACCCTTGAAGAGATCTCACTGCCACAAACCACTGAAGGAACTTTGCTGTAACTTGCAAAGGCAAATATCTTCACTGTTGTGATGTCAAAGATGATTTCTTACAAATGAAGCTAGGTGGAAACAGCAACTTTGTAACTGTTCTGGATACTCTGCAGGAGATATAGATGGTTACACATACCATTCAGTGTATCCACAGCTCCAAAATAATGCAGACATGATCTGCCTGGTGTGGAAGATTTAACAGATGATTATGTATGTGGAGTCACAATAGAAGAAGCCACTGCTGATCACAAAATGCAAATACTTGAGTCATCAGGTGAACCTGAAGTTGAACAAATTACAATTAAAATGCCTGAAGTCAAGTACATAGGCCATGTATTGACAGCAAGAGATCTTCACTTGGAACCCAAGGCGGAAAGTGCACTGTAGCTGCAATGCAGCAACCAACAGATGCAAAAACAGTGCAGTGCAACAATACGTTGGATTTGCCAAATTCTTGACCAGTTTTTCAGAGTATGAACGATTAAGCAAACTCACAGCCAAGAATTGCAGTGGTATTGAGCGCAGAATAAGCAGCAGTCACTAAAACCAAGCCACAAGTCAGCAAACACTGAAATACTATGAGGTAAATACATTATTATTAGGAAAGATCTTTTCTGTAGTTTAGTGTATTAGTTGCCAAGTCACACTTAGTCAATGTTGATTTTCACAATGTTACAGTAAAAATCTCAATGTAAAATCTTGTCATATGATTCTTTCCTTTGATTACTTGGAAACTCATCTAAGAGTTATGAATCTCTCTGGGAATCATAATATACTCTGAATGTCAATTGAGGTCAATTTACAACTAGACTACAGTGGTATGTGAAATCACACCAAATACTTATAGTCATAACAACAACTTCAATTTATGGAGTGCTGTAATGTAGTAAAATATCCAAAAACATTATGCTGAGCCATGTGAGATATTAGAGTATAGAAACAAAAGCTTTGTCAGAAAAGTAAATTTCAAACAAGCAGTCTTGGAAAGAGGACAGGGATAAGAAAATAAAATTACGATACTTCAAGGATTGAGGGGCTGAGGTGATTATAACAGAGTTCCAGACTGGAGGACCACACGGGCAACTGACTGTAAAATTTTCATTTTTTAAAAAATGGGAATGTTCAAGTGGTCAAAATTGAAGAATGCCGAGATGAAGATTGTGGGGTTGGAAGAGGTAACAGAGATAGAGGGGTATGGCAACATCAAAACACCTCAATGAAGGCTTCAAAGTGTGCTTATAGTAACCATCATTATTAAGTTCTGCATAGAAGATTTACTTCCATAAGCAAGTGTCTGGCATCCTGGCTATAAGACCAGCCGAACTCAATTCCAACGGTCTTGGTATGGGGTGTGTTTGGCATGCCAGCTCAGGTGAGGCAGCTCAATATTTTGTCCTGCCTTCTAAATCTTCAGACGTTTCTGAAGGCAACTTAAACGAATGTGGCATGACACTTGTGCACAGTGCAAGTCTTCTTGTGTGCACGCAGCAATAGCTCTGCTTATTCTGCTCTTATAGACCAGTCATTTGGTAAGTAGACATTTTCCTCTGGTTTCCCAGACTAATGTTTAAAGTTTGCTGAAGGCTACACTTGCAACAGAGACACCATGTGTGCAAATGAGATAAATGAACTTATGCACGGCCGACAGGGTCTGGACATCGACTTATCTTACCTCAAAATAAAACCATCGTGAAACAGCTTGACACACTTCCTCAGTTGACTATCAGACCAAGATAGTTACAGCAACATGAGTCTATGCTGCATGGATTGTCTCGCTCATCGACAGTCATCAGAAAGCAAAAAATTGAGTCCAACGTCTTTGAAGACTTTAATCTTTACCTAGAATTGCCTCAGATTGAGCAGCTTCCCATCCAAGTGATTTGATTTTAATCGTCTTCCACGATGGTGATCTCGCCACTGTAGGCACCCTGCCTCTATTCCTGATGAAGGGCCTTTTCCCAAAACGTTGATTTTCCTGCTCCTCGGATGCTGCCTGACCTGCTGTGCTTTTCTAGCACCACTCTAATCTAGACTCTGGTTTCTAGCATCTGCAGTCCTTGCTTTTACCATGATGGCAATCCTGGCAGAGAACAAGACAGAGGGTTGGTGCCAAACCACAGCCTGGTAATAGCAGTATCAATTTGACACCTTTGCGTAGAACAGGGGAGCATCCAAGACATCTTGATGTAATTAGGGAGATGAAGAACTGTATTGATGATTACAAGGACATGATCAGGACACACCTTCAGCACAAGGAGACCATTATCATTAGAACCACAGATTCCATTTTTCTGACAACCTCTTTTGAAGTGTGGTCATCAGCACAAACTTTTGTACGAAAACGTCATCAAGAATGAATGGCTTGTCTGAATTTCACACAGTAGCAATCAAGGAGTGGAGGTCATTGTAAAATTTATGCTCAACTTCATTATGCTTGGTCATGGAAGGAACACAGATATATGAGAGGGGCATCTTACACTTTCTTCCCAGAATGGACTGGTGTCTTGTCTTTGATGTCTGTCTATGTATAGGTATTTTCAAAAAACAAGTTGAAGTTGAAGTTATACATGCTTGTCTCTCGTTATTGGTTAAAAAAACAAAATTTAATTACAATAAATAGAGATTTTATCATTAATTAATAAATACTGATGTGTAAAAAGTCACTTGGAACTGCAAAGTTCGATTTCTCCCAAAACAAAACAATTCTATGTCCCAGGTTGCCTGTGGATTCAGGTCTGTGGTTCCCAATGAATCCACACTGCTGCAATATTGCTCATCAATTAGTTCAAGATTCTGATGGAGAGAGAATAGATGACAGATGTTAGAAAGATTATAAACAGTTCTTGCAGATTAATTTATTGTAGTGAGGGTGAGTCTCATGTCCTCAGCCTCACTCTCTCACCTTCATGTATTCTAAATCGCATGATAAGAGGAGTGGAGGTAGCTGGAGATAGATCTGGACGTAGGCAGTGAGCCAGCTACCTTCTTTGCCTTGAGCTCTATACATTCTACAACATAGTAATGACTCAATTCAAAGACCAACACACCTTAGATTTGCATTACTTGCCCAGTCTTTGCATGCCAAGGTATACAAATAGCCATTCACTGAGCACTGGGGACTATACAGTAATCCTCACTTGGTTTGGCCTGCCCACTGAAGCAATTCACTGGGGCATGATCATTGACACATGACAACTACTTGGAGCTGGAGATGAGTGTGTGAAGGGGAAGTCCAATACAGGATCAGTCACTGCAGAGAGTATGGCAAGCCCACCAGAGATAAATGCCATTCCTCCCCTACACCTTCAATATCTCCACTCTCCACAGGCTCAAATGTCCTTTTTATATCTATCCCATCAAATATTTTCTATTAGGTCTTGCCTCATTCCTCTTTTTTCCTGGATATAAAGAAAAGCCTGGAACCTGTTTTTCATAGTTATAACATCTCAGTTTTGATATCATACTTGTAAATACTTCTACGATCTATCATAAAATCATAGCAGAAACCAAATGAATCATTTTCATGAGAATGTTCTACATTCCTTTCATTAAAAAAAAGCATAAAAGAATTGTTCATATTACTCCAAATGATGTTGTAAATAAGTTTTAATATAAGCTTAACATCACTTCTGTGTTTTTCCCCATTCTATCTTTTTGAAAACAAAGCCCTGTTCTTGGTTTTCACGTTTTAAGGTCTTGCTGTAGTTGTACAAATTCACTTAGTACTATTGACATTTTTCATCTGTGCATCACCAGCCACTGAAGTTCTACACCATACACAGTTACCAGACCAACAGATTACTACAGTGCACATGTTACTCTAGGAAACTGATGTGGCCTTTTTGTGAACTGAATTAAATTTAATCAGCAGAGGAATAACAGTTCTGGTTCATTACATCATCTCTCATGGATGCCCAATTTCAACATCTGTTTCACACATTAAGCCAAAAAGGTCCTGTTGCTTGGTGGCCAACTCGAATCAAAACAAGGCAGGCTCACACACCTGGATTTCAGTGCTTATTGACAATGTATATAAACAAATTATTTGACAACTTTTTAAAAAAATTTTTAGGAGTCTCAAGGATGTGGAGCACCCAGCTTCTCAGTAACAGGGTTGTGCATGAATCAGCAGCATCATTGCTACGATGGAGTGAGCTTTTCAAAACACATGCCCTACAAACAGTGTACTGTTTACAACCTTCAGAATGATATTGTCTCCAGATATCTAGAGTCATCTTAAAAAAGTACCATTCTGGTTTTCAAATCCCTCTGCAACCTTACCCCTCTTTCCATCTATAACCTCTTCCAGTCTTTGAGACCTTTACATTCATCTAAGTAACCTCTTACGGCATATCTCATCCTAGTTACTCCACCATTAGCTGTCTGTGCCCAAAGCTCTTGAAGTTCCTCCCTAAACCTCTGACTCTCTTCCTCACCTTCAATACATCTTAAAAGCAACTTCTGAAAGAGCTTTTGGCCACACGTTCTAATATTTCCTTATTAAGCCTTGTGTCAAATCTTTTTTGATCATACTCCTGTAAAACAGCTGGTGCTATTCTACTACATTACACCAGCCTAAATAAAAATGCACATTGCGATATTAAAAACTTGGGCTGATCATTCATTCAGTATTTTGGGTTACAGGAATTAGAAAATTTCCTAGTTTGAAGCACTTGCCTTGGGAAAACATGCCAAAAGTGGGATTTTTAGTCCATACTGGGGAGGGTTGCAAAAAGCAGTCAAGTTCACATTCCCAGCTGCCAACTCTCCTGTCCCCACCAACCAAATGTGTTGGCTTTAGGATGCTGGCATAAACACACCTAGTGAAAGCACAGATCTTTCCAAAAACTGATCAACTGTTTTGTTTGTTAGCAACTGTCTATCTCAGAGCCATATTATCTTCAGTCTGTACTGAGTTAGCACATCAGTGATACCAATAATTGCTCTCATAGGTGTAAACTAGGAAATATTGGTCGTTCCTGATCTCTGAGGAGAAAGTGAGGACTGCAGATGCTGGAGATCAGAGCTGAAAATGTGTTGCTGGAAAAGCGCAGCAGGTCAGGCAGCATCCAAGGAGCAGGAGAATCGACGTTTCGGGTTCCTGAAGAAGGGCTATTGCCCGAAACGTCGATTCTCCTGCTCCTTGGATGCTGCCTGGCCTACTGCGCTTTTCCAGCAACATATTTTCATTCCTGATCTCTATCCAGTAACCAGTAAAACACACAGGTTGACAATGGCAACAGCAAGATCAAGGCGTATTATCTTGATTACACTTCCAACATAGTGGTCAAAGTAGAAGGCACAGTGGCTCAGTGGTTAACACTGCTGCCTCACAGCGCCAGGGACCCAGGTTTGATTCCAGCCTCAGGCAACTGCATGTGTGGAGATTTCACCAACACATTGTCTGGTTTCTTCCCACAATCCAAAGATGTACATTAGATTTGATTAGATTAGATTCCCTACAGTGTGGAAACAGGCCCTTTGGCCCAACCAGTCCACACCGAACCTCTGAGGAGTAACCCACCCAGACCCATTTCCCTCTGACTAATGCACCTAACACTATGGGCAATGTAGCATGACCAATTCACCTAACCTGCACATCTTTAGCTGTGGGAGGAAACGCGCGCAGACATGGGGAGAACGTGCAAACTCCACATAGACAGTCGCCCGAGGCTGGAATCAAACCTGGGACCCTGGTGCTGTGAGGCAGCAGTGCTATGCACTGAGGCACCGTGCATGTTAAGTGATTTGGCCAAGCTAAATTGTCCACAATGTTCAGGAATGTGTAGGTTAGGTGCATTGGTCAGAAATAAATAGGGTAGGGGAATGGGTCTGGATGGGTTACTCTTCGGAGGACCAGTGTGGACTTGTTGGACCAAAGGGCCTGTTTCCACATTGTACGGATTCTAGGATTCAGTAGTTAATTTTAAAAAGGGACATGGACAACACTTAAGGAATCCACATAGGCATTCTGGACCAAATAGCCACCTTTTTTTGCTGTCAAACAGATTGCTAATATTGATAGTCAGGTGAATGCACAGACTCAACATCTATGGATAAATGACATACCCAAAGCAAACTCAACCTTAAAATTCATGCAAGCATCATTTTAACACTATTTTAATGCCAGAGGGGTTTACAGCATGTAAGGCAGCGATTCAGCTCATGGTAAATGTGCTAGCTCTTTGCTGAAGTAATCCAACACTGCTCCCATTTCCCTTGCTCTCTTCCATAGTCTTAATGCTTCCTTTGTTGCAAATATCATTTTCTGCCAAAGGATGATATTCTCCAACACAGAAATCTACCAACCTCATTCTTCAGCAATTATGTCAAATTCGTGTTCACACAGAGAGCAAATACCTTTTATCTATTCATCCTGCCAAATCCCTTAGCTGTTTAAAATTCCTGTGAAAACTTTACCTTCTGGGCTCCAGTAGAAACAGTCCCAGTATCACTATATGATCCACACATCTCTAGTTTCTAATTCCTGAGGTCATCCTGGAGAATTCACAGTATCTGTTTGCTATTTTAATGCCCCTTCCAAAATTGAGCCCCAAATTCCACACAGTAACAGCTGATGTTATCTATAAAGGAATCTTAGTTCAGTGCACCTACTTTTAAAACCCAAATTTTATTGGCCTTTATGACTTAATCCCAAGTTGCAACATGCGCAGATAGATTCTGAATTCCTAGATTGCTCTATTCATCACATATAGTCATATACAGTACATATGTATATGAAACAGATTCTTTGGTCTAACTAATCCATGCCAACCATAATCGCAGACTAACTAATCCCACCCGTGGCACTTAGCCCATACCCATCCAAACATTTCTTATTTATGTACTTGTTTAAATGTCTTTTAAATCTAACTGTACCTGCATCCATTTCCTCTGGAAGGTCATTCCAAGCATGAACAACTGTGTAAAACAAAAAAGCTTCCCCTCACGTCTTTATAAAATTTTTCTTCTCTCACCTGAGAAATATGCCTCCGGTCTTGAAATCCTCCAACCTTGGGAGAAGACACTTGCCATTCACCTTATCTATAACCCTCATGATTTTATTAGATCTCTATAAAGGTCACCTCTCAACTTCCTAAGCTCCACTGAAGAAAAGTCCCAGCTTATCCAACCTCTCCACCCCTGGCAACTTCCTCATAAATCTGTTCAGTTTATGAATATCCTTCCTATAAGGAGAGACAAGAACTGCACAGTACTCCAGAAGAGGCCTCACCAATGTCCTTGAGTATCTTCCCATTCAGTATCCTCCCATTTCTCAATTTATCAAAAGTTCTTATGTACATTTTATTTTCCTCTCCCAGATCAAATCATCAATCTAATGTGGGCTCTGCATGGATGCTGGAGATTCACCAATTAGAAACACTGTTTACAGTCCCAGCAGAACTGCTAATCCAAATTGCTCCCATCAGATAACCAACTTGCTGTCCTTCTACATTTTCACAGGCTGTACATCTGAAATAATCCAACAAACCTCTTGAGATACCTTTTAGTATGTAGGAGGTACTCACTATCTTTAACTTTATTAGAGGGATATGGGTCAAGTGCTGGCAAATGGGACTGGATTGGGTTGGGATATCTGGTTGGCATGGACGAGTTGGACCAAAGGGTCTGTTTCCACGCTGTACATCTCAATGACTATTACAAAGAAATACAAGAATAAGGGCAGGCCATTCAGGCGTCTGGTCAGTTCTGATCTTTAATGGATCATGGTATATCTGTACCTTAATTTCATCTACCTATCTTGGTTGCATAGCCCTTAATTCCCTTGGCTAACATTTAGCCAGTTACGAAAGTCTAAGGCAGCAAACACTGCAGCTAAACAATTGATTAAAGATCTTGATTAAGGTTTGGTGTCAAAATTTACAGGAAAAACAAGAGGGATTTCAAATATATACACGATTGCACAATTTTGAGAGAGTAGATTCTGCAGAAAATATACAATTAGAATTGCATTGTTTTTATATGGTTTGCATGGCAAAGTGCTGAAGAAACTTATTCTCTCTCCACAGGTATGACCAGGCCTACTGAGCTTCTTCAAGCCTCAGTTTTTGTTTCAGATCTCCAGCATCAGCAGTATTTTGCTTTTATTAACATTTTCATCCCTTTGTTTTCCAAACACATGAGTGTCTCCTCCCCATCTCCCTCTCATTTCCTCCTGTCCACAACTACTGTCAAAAGACAAGTGTACTCCTTTAGTTCCAGCCCTTTGCACATCTTGATTTTCACTGACCCACCATTAGCACCTGTGCTTTTAGCTGCCTCGACCCAAAATGTAGAAATGCAATTAAGTTTTTGTCTCTCCAATTTTTCTCAACAACCTTTTTAAGCATCTTTGACATAAATAATCATTTCAAAGTGCTTCACAGATTTATAAAACAAAAAAGTGCGACATTAGACAAGGAAATATTAGGTTAAATGGACATTTGCAGCAAAGGAGGTCGAGTGGCCCATTGCATCTATGCTGGCCAATAAGAGTCCGTCTACACTAATCCCATTCTCCAGCTCTGGCCCATAACCCAGCAGGCTATGGCACTCTAGTAAATATCTAAAATATTGCTCAAATGTTACAAGAGTTTCAAACTCACCCACTTTCAGGCAGTTAAGTTAGAGACTTCTACCACTTTCTCGTTGAAAAAAAATCTTAACTCTATTTAGCATAATACCTCTTTACCTTAGGTCTACCTGGTTATTAATTTCTCTGCTAATGAAAAAAAAAGTCTTCCTGATCCCCTTTTTCCTCAATCTTATACATCTCTTATCAGGTCCCCTCTCAACTTCCACTGCTGAGGAAAATAATGCTGCCTCACCCAATCTTCCCATGTAGCTCAAACCCTCCAACACAGGCAACCTCCTGGTAAATCTCCAGAGGTTCTCGGAACAAGAATGAGAAATTTAAAAATATATCAATGCATCGCTTGACCCAGAATCACCAAGGACCAGCTGATAGGAAACAGGACTTGATACAGACTACGTCATAGTAGCCAAATTTTGGATGAACTCAAGATTATGGAAAGTTAAATGTGGGACACCAGCCAGAATCTTGTTAGAGTAGTTGAATCTGGAGGTATGAATGAGGGATACAGCAGATGAGCTGAGTCAGGGGCAAAGTTGGGCAAATTTACAGAGGTGGAAAAGGTAATCTTAGTAGTGACATCAATATTCAATTGAAAGATTTGCTGTCATATTTTATAATTTGTGAACAGACTGGTTTAATCTCAGACTGTTGCCAACAAGAGGGATGGATTCCGTGACTAGGTTATAATGTTTTGAGTAGGGATATAAAACAATATCTTTAGTTTTCCCAATATTTAACTCGAGGAAAATTCTGCTTCTCCAGATTTCAGGTAAGCAGCCTGATAATTCAGCAAAAGTCGAGAAATTGAGAGAGGGATGGTACTACAATGGAACTGGGTGCCAGTAGGATAGATGTGAAAGCTATCATTGTTTTTCAATGATGCAGCTGAAGAACAGAATGCAGATGAGAAACAGAGGGTGCCAAGAATAGATTCTTCAGATATCACTTGAAAGAATGGTATGAGAATAGGAAGAGGTGTCATGAGTGATTATCTGGCCTCATTAAGGTAGGCATGGAAACAGGAGAAAGCAGTTATCCTCAGCAGAGGACAACTTGGTCAATCATTTCAAATAGCATAGATACATTAAGAAGCACAAGAAAGGAAAGTCTATCGTAAGAACATGTTATCTGTGATTTAAATAAGAGCTGTTTTGACTTTTCCAGCACCACACCCTTCGACTCTGATCTCTAGCATCTGCAGTCTTCACTTTCTCCTGGCAATTTAGTGAGGTAAAAACTGGAATGGAGAGATTCCAGCATGGAAGTTAGGAAAGGATTTACATCACTTTGGAGGATCTTGGAATGAGTTACAACAAAGGTGCTATACAAATGCAAGCCACAGTTGTTCTGGGAGCACAACAGTACTGTCCCTACTCAGACAGATGGGCAAGGCAGGTTCAAGTCCCAACTGCTTCAGAGGTGGGCAATCACATGGCTAAACAGGTCCATTAAAACACTTGACTCATGTCCTGCCCAGTTCTGAAAACCGCCAATCATCTTCAACAATCCAGACACGATACCCACCCTAGCCACACCCTAACACTGACAGATGTCAATCATTCGGCCAATTGATACAATCTACCCAGTGCCGAGCATGTCTGAAGTGTTTTGGTTAATAATGTTGAGATTCAGTAGTATGATAATGGGAAAAAGTTTCCAGAGCTGAAACAAATCAAACCTACGACGCAAAAATAAGGTGCAATTAACAATGACAAATGCAGGAGTAAACAAATCCCAGAAACGCCAACCACACATCTGCAAATTACATTGGTTGTCTGGTCAGGATGGTTTACCCTTAGCAAAATAACCAAACGAATGTCCATGACAATGGGAATCTCGGGGCGACAATGTAAAAATGAGCCGCCGCTTGGGTGGGGGTAAGAAATAGCAAATCCACACAACGATACAGTTTTCTCGCTTGCTGAGGCGCTCTCTCCCTGCCCGTTAATCAATTGCTGCAGCCTCTCTGTCTCAGTCCACAGGAACCATCAACACACACAAACCCCAACTGCATTTTATCGAACAGAAACGAGGGGGTGAGAAATGAAAATCAATCCCCCACCCCTCCAAACGCAAGTTGCGCTTTTACAAACAGAGTGCCCTTTTTTTTTGACAATCCACGCCAGTGGCACTTAATCATTCAAAGAGATACACGACAGGTTGGAATTGTTGCGCCCGCTCCCTCTACGTAGAAATAAAGCAGAACATTGCAGATGATGTGAAACTAGATTTAAAGACAGAAAACGAGAGAAACACTCATTAGGTCGGGCAGCTCGAATGGAGAGGAATCCCCAAAACATGCTGCCTGCCCATTTCCAGTTTTCATTTCTTATTCTAAGAAAGGATCAGATTTGAGAGAGCCGCCTCGATCTCCAAGCTGAAGCCCAATGAGTTTGTACAGCGATTTCCAACAATTGACCTAAAATCAACAACACTGGAACATGTCTCTGTCATTTAACAGACAGAAATGTTCCAGTATCAAAAAAAATTCATCTAACTTTTCGTCGGCGACTGTATTATTTAGAAAATATTTTTAAAATGCTAGATGATAGAGCGTTTGTTCTATCAACCTTCTTTAAATACGCTGCAACACATTCACAGATACCCTGCAAATATAAAACATACGTTGCAAACCGACTTCCATTAATTGAATATTTGAGAAGGATTGCTACTTAAACGCTAATACAGTATAATGATTTTATTTTCCAGCAGCTGGGGCGTTACCCTGTGCTGTCTTGACTTACCAGAAACTGCAATAAGGAAGGAGCAAAAAGCCGCAATCAGTAGCAGATAAAGAAATAAAACATCACAAATAATAGACAAAGTCTGATTGCTTTGGTAATTCTCAGTAATTTCAATAACAAATGACTGCTGCTGTTATTTAAAGCGTTAAATAATAATCAATGGCGCTCTATCTCTCGGTGTTTGTGTCTAGCTCCCACTTTCAAAAGTTCCTGCAATTTCAGCTAGCGCAGTTGCCTGGAGCTGCGCGCGCAACACAGACTCAAGTTACTATGACCCGCACAGCCCGCCCATCAGACCGTAACCGCTCTTGAATGTGGCTCTTCCATTGGTTCCGCGGGGCGAAATGGCACCGCCCAGGTGTTGCTAGACACGAATAGTGATTGGTTGCTATAACCATCCATCATCTATTTAAATGATCTAAACGGTTACGGGGATGATGCTTAATAGTTGACTGGAACTGTGATTCATTTCAAACGTGCCCTGTCGAAACGAGAAAAAAAATGTTAATGTTACGAAAAGTTATTCCAATCCAAGACGATCGGTTAAATGTTGTTTTCCATTGATGGGGACATTTGATTCAACCCATGCGCAGCCGCGACTAGGTGGCGAACGCCTCTTGCAATGCCAGACGGGATTTGTAGTTTTATAGGCAGGTTATCGGATGCAGGCAGTGATGCAGAGAACTACAATCCCCAGTAAATCCTGCTCTCCCCGCCCACACTCACGGAGCAACAGCGGCGGCTGCGGGGCCGTTGCTAAGGAGTCAGCGGGAACCGGGCAGGCCGCCTTCACTGAGCTGCTTAGCGGTGAGTCCGAGTGGCGATTACAGGCAGCGTGCAATATACAACAGGTTCTGGTATTCTTGCGGAGGGTTTTTATCGATCGATAAGCTTCTCCCGGTTGCTAGGGAACAGGGAGGCGTCACATGGGACAACAATAACTTAGCACTTGAATAACCACAAATTATTTAAAGAGCGCTTTTAAAAGTACACAGAACTGCCTGGAGGGGTCGTTTATCAAACAGAGACTAACACCGAGTCACATGACGAGATTTCATGATGGTTGATCAAAACCCTTGTAAAGAGATGGGGGTACTGAAATGTAACTGAGAGGGAGTAGAGGAGTCGGGAAGAGAGAATTCCAGCCGAAGGAGCGCCGCACAGTCGGAGGAGCAGTACTGAGGAGGGTCAGTGCCGTGGGAGCGCCGCACAGTCGGAGGAGCAGTACTGAGGAGGGTCAGTGCCGTGGGAGCGCCGCTCTGTCGGAGGGTCAGTGCCGTGGGAGCGCCGCTCTGTCGGAGGGCCAGTGCCGTGGGAGCGCCGCTCTGTCGGAGGGTCAGTGCCGTGGGAGCGCCGCTCTGTCGGAGGGTCAGTACTGAGGAGGGTCAGTGCCTTGGGAGCGCTGCGCTGTCGGAGGGTCAGTACTGAGGAGCATCAGTGCCGTGGGAGCGCCGCGCTGTCGGAGGGTCAGTGCCGTGGGAGCGCCGCGCTGTCGGAGGGTCAGTGCCGAGGGAGCACCGCAGAGTCAGAGGGTCAGTGCCAAGAGAGTGCTGCAGTCGAAAAGTCGGTGCTGACGGAGCGCCGCGCTGTCGGAGGGTCGGTGCTGATGGAGCGCCGCGCCGTCGGAGGGTTGGTGTTGGAGGGTCTACGCTGTGGACGGATGGTCGTTGTCAGAGAGTCAGTGCTGAGAAAGCACCGCACTGTCGTAGGGTCTGTGGTGTGGGAGCACCGGGTTGTCAGAGGGTCTCTGCTGAGGATGTGACTCGCTGTCGGAGGTTCACTGTCTGAGGGGCCGCCGCACTGTCGGAAGGTCTGTACTGAGGGAGTGCCGCAGTGAGAGAGGCACTGTCTGAGAGAGCACCGTGGTGTCGGAGAGTCGATGCTGAGGGAGCGCTGCACTGTTGGAGGGTCAGTGCCGTGGGAGCGCTGCACTGTCGGAGGGTCAGTGCCGTGGGAGCGCCGCAGAGTCGGAGGGTCAGTACCAAGAGAGTGCCACAGTCAAAAGGTCAGTGCTGACGGAGCGCCGCGCTGTCGGAGGGTCAGTGCTGACGGAGCGCCGCGCTGTCGGAGGGTCAGTGCTGAGGGAACACCACTCTGTCGAAGGGTCACTGTCTGGAGTGCCGCATTGTCGGAGGGTCACTGTCTGAGCGAGCGCCGCACTGTTGGAGGGTCAGTGCTGAGGGGGCACCCCGCTGTCGGAGAGTTGGTGTTGAAGGAGTGGCACGCTGTTGGTGGGTCGGTGCTGAGGCATTGCCGCACAGTCATAGGATCAGTGCTGCGGGAGCGCTGCACTGTCAGGGGGGTGGGGGAGCAGTGCTGAGGGAGCACCGCGCAGTCAGAGCGTCAGTGCCAAGCAAGCGCCGCACAGTCAGAGAGTCAGTGCCAATGGAGAGCTGCGCTATCGGGGTTGGGGGAGCAGTGCCGAGCGAGCGCCGCACTGTCGCAGGGTCAGTGCCGAGAGAGCGCCGTACTGTCGGGTGGTCTATGCCGAGGGGGCGCCGAACCTTTGGAGGGTCAGTGCTGACGGAGTGCCAGGTTATGCGAGGGTCAGTGCAGAGGGAGCACCACGCTGTCGGGGGATCTGTGCTGACGGACAGCTGCACTGTTGGAGGGTCAGTGCCATAGGAGCGCCGCACTGTCGGAAGGTCACTGTCTGAGTGAGTGCCGTGGTGTCAAAGGGTCGGTGCTGAGGGAGCACCCGTGCTGTTGGAGGATCAGTGCTGAGGGAGTGCTCGCGCTGTCCGAGGGTTGGTGCTGAGGGAATGGCGGGTTGTTGGAGGGTCACCTGTCTGAGGAAGCGCCGCGCTGTCGTAGGGTGTGTCCCGCTGTCGAAGGGTCACTGTCTGATGGAGTGCTGGGCTGTCGGAGGGTCTGTGCTGAGGGAGTGCCGTGGTGTCAGAGAGGTACTGTCTGAGAGAGCATCACGGGGTTGGACGGTCAGTGCCAAGGGAGCGGTGCTCTATTGGAGAATCGGTGCTGAGGGAGCAACATGCTGTTGGAGGGTTGGTGCTGAGGGAGTGGCAGGTTGTCAGAAGGTCAGTGCTGAGGAAGCACCATGCTGTCACAGGGACTGTACTGTGGGAGCACAAGGTTGTCGGAGGGTCTGTGCTGAGGGAGTGCCGCGCTGTCGGATGGTCACTGTCTGGTGGAGCGCCGCAGTGTCAGAGGGTCTGTGCTGAGGCAGTGCCACACTGTCAGGGGGTCAGTGCTGAGAGAGCACCACGGTGTTGCAGGGGCACTGTCTGAGAGAGCACCGTGGTGTCGGAGGATTGGTGCTAAGGAAGCACTGCACTGTTTGAGGGTCGTTGTATGATGGAGCGCCGCGGTGTCGGAGCGTCGGTGCTGAGGAAGCGCCACGGTGTCGGAGGGTCAGTACTGATCAAACACTGCGCTATCGGGAGGGTCACTGCCTGATGGAGCGACTGGCCGTCGGAGGGCCAGGGCTGAGTGAGCGCCATGCCATTGGAGGGTCTGTGCTGAGCGAGTGCTGTCTGTCGGTGGGTCACTGCCTAAGGGAGGGCCGCTCAGTCGGAGGGCCCGAGCCTGGGGTAGTGCTGTGCTATCCGAGGGCCCATGCCTGTGGGAGCGCCGCACTGTTGAAGGGCCCGTGCTGAGTGAGCGCCGTGCTGTCGGAGTGTCAGTGGTGCAGGAGTGCTGTTCTGTTAGAGAGTCACTGCTTGATGGAGTAACTGGCCATTAGAGGGTCAATGCTGAGGAGCACCTCTCCCTCAAAGGGCCAGTGCCGACTGCGTGCCTCTCCCTCGGAGGGTCAGTTCCCAAGGGAGCACTGCGCCATCGGAGGGTCTGTGCCCGAGGGAGCTCTGCGCTGTCCGAAGGTCAATACTGAAGAAGTGCCGCACTGTTGGAATGCTGACACTGGGGGCACACCGCCTTGTCCAACTGAGCTTCTAACTGGCCTGTATCTCCCAGGACACTATTGGACACTGTTATCTGTGTATTAGTGCTGACATTTATGTATCTACCAATATCACTAAAGCAAATCTGGTCATTGTCTGATCACTGGTTGTGTGATTTCACTGTGCCCAACTGGTTTTGCTGCATTTTTACATATTTGAAAGAATTGTAACATTTATATTTAACATGTTAAAGATATGTCATGCAAACATAAATGCTAGATATATTCAACAGGCCAGACAACATCTATGGAGTATGTTCACTTTCATGTCTGCAACATGATATTTACAAGCCTGAAATATTATCTCTCCCACAGATACTGCTTGCCTTGCTGAGTATTTTCTTTTTGTTGCAGCCTTCCAGTATTTGCAGTATTTTTGTTGTATACTTATAAAGAAATAAAAGTTATTTCTTTTCAGTAATTGATTCCTGATCTTTGTGTTTGATCCAAGCACTGTTAAACTAGGGCAGGGTTTAACCAGGAGGATGTCCATGATACCAATCGCAGCTAGTGATCCTATTCAAAATGTGCTCATTTCGTACACTTTTTTTGAGATCTAGGAGGCACAGGTGAGTATGAAATGTGTTGCCAATGTAGTTAAATAGTCATCTCCCACTCACTGATTACATAGGAACAGGAAGCTTTGTTTCTGTATTTCTTCATATCTTTTCCCAACAACACAATAAAACAAAATAAGCAAACACCACAAAGGAAGATATTAGATCAGATGATCAAACAGAGAGATTTTACAGAGTGTCTTAAAAGAAGAAAGAGGACATTGTGGTGTCAGAGGATGTTCCAGAGCTTGAGCCCTGGGCAACTTAAAGCATACCCACTAATCATACAGTACTTAAAATCAGGATGCAAAGAAGACTAGAGGAGAGTTATGGAACTGAGGGAGATTACAGGGATGCAGAAGAGAGTTAAAAGCAACTTTTGGAATTTTAAGATAAACAGTTATCAAAAATATTCTTAATAAAATTGTTAAGAAACCAAAGGCTACCCACTGCCCCTTGGCTTAGTTAGGATCAAAATAAAGAAAATTGGCAAAGAAAAAATGCAGCTTGTTGCAATAATGAAGTATTTCACTGTATTGAGTTATGCTATTTTGTTTCTGGTCACACATGCCACTCATATGATTAAAATGAGGCTCATTTACAGAGTGGGCATACTCTGGCACTTTTGGCATCAGATTAAGATGAAGAAGAGAACAGAAAAGCCTTAATCTTTTGATGTGCTGCATTTATTTTCTCCTATGTATGCAACCTGTTGAGTATCTTTGTACTTTTTAAGATATTTACTTAATTGTAAACTTGAAATTTCATTTCAAGCAGGGAAATCAGTTGGATTTGTTTGAACCTTACTGCAAGTAACATTTTGAATAAACGTTTTTTATTCCCTTTTAACTGAAATCACAGAAAGTAATGAATCAAGTCAGTGAAGGTGAATGCAATGAGTCTGTGTTATCCACTTGACTTGTTGTTCCATTTCTAAAGCTGCGCTAGTTTGAATGTATGTCTGGCGTCTTATATCCAGCTTCCCAGTCATTATTAAAGTTATCAGTTAGCAGCTGAGATTCCAAGACTTGACAAAACTCAACTTCCTAAAAGAAACTAAAAGTTATGATTCAAGATTCAGATCACTATTATCGTAAACTAAATTTTATATTTTTGTTTGGTATCCTAAAAAATTATGTGGTTACAGTAGTTTGTTGTTTAATGCTGAACAAATCTGCCTTAATAGTTTATAAAGTTGAGGAGGACCTCATGATACATCTGGCAAGCCAAACACAGTGGGAAAGGTCGCTAGACTCTCTACATTTAAATACAGCGTAAATAAGATCCTGAAGGGGCTTGATACAATAGATACTGAGAGGTTATTTCCCCTAGCAAGGGAACCTATAACACCCGGGCAGCATCTCAGGATAAGTGGTAAACGATTTAAAATTGAAATGTGGAAACGTTTCTTCACTCGGGGGTTATGAATCTTTATTGTTTTGTATTCCAAGGATTGTGGATTCTCCATTATGAATATATTTAAAACGGAGGCAGACATACTTTGGTTCCTCAGGGAAACAAGGGCTAAAGGAGCATAGAGGAAAATTGAGTTGGAGTAATATGTCAACCCAGATCGTATTGAAAACAGAGTAGGCTCGAGACACTGCGAGGTCTACTCCTGCTCCTATTTCTTATTCTCTTGGGTTCAGTTTATTACATATCCCTTTGAATTGGTTTGAAGGCAGGAGACAGAATGGTGGTAGAAGGTTGGTTTTTGGACTGGAGGTCTGCGACCAATGGTGTGTGCTGGCATCTGTGCTGGGTCCACTGCCTTTTGGCATTTATATAAATCATTTGTATGTTACTATCGGAGGAATGGTTAGAATATTTGCAGGTGACACCAAAATTGGTGGTGTTGTGGACAGTGAAGAAGATTACCTCAGAGTACAGTGGGACCTTGATCAAATGGGACAATGGGTCGAGAAGTGGCAGATGGCAGATGGTTCATAGTTCTTTGAATGGGGAGTCACAGCTAGACAGGGTAGTGAAGAATGAATTTGGCATACTTGCTTTAATTGGCCAGTACATTGAGTACAGGAGTTGGGATGTCATATTGCAGCTATACAGGACCTCAGCTAGGCCACTTCTGGAGTACAGCATTCAATTCTGGTCTCTGCTATAGGAAGGATGTTGTTAAACTTGAAAGGATGCAGAAAAGATTAATAAGGATTTTGCCGGGATTGGAGGGTTTGAGGTACTGGGAGAAACTGAATAGGCTGGGGCTATTTTCCCTGAAGTGTCGGAATCTGAGGGATGACCTTATAAAGGTTTATAAAATCATGAGGGGCATGGATAGGGTGAATAGCCAAGGTCTTTTTCACAGGACAGGGGAGTCCAAAACTGGAGGGCATAGGTTTAAGGTGAGAGGGTAAAGGTATAAAAGGGACCTCAAGAGCAACTTTCCAATGCAGATGTTGGTGTGTATACAGAACAAGCTGCCAGCTGCTTTAAAAGTTTTTTATTATAAAAATAAAGTACTTCCATTTTTTTAAAAAAAAGGCATCTGGAATGGTACATGACTAGAAAGAGTTTAGAGGGATATAGGCCAAATGCTGGCAAATGGGACTAGACTTGTTTAGGATATCTGGTTGGCATGGACAAGTTGAACCGAAGGGTCTGTTTCCGTGCTGTACATCCCTATGACTCTAGAGCATCATCCCTGCCTTTGAGTCAGGAGCTCCAGGTTGAGTCAAACTTCTCAGCCAAGAAAGTTGCTTTTAATAATGAAGACAAATAGGTTAATTATCAACTGCAAGTCCTTCCGGTGCTTATATGTAGCAGGTGATGAGAGTGGGAGGGATTCGTTGCCAGCATGTGGTGGATAGTAAATTGGAGCCATTACCATCACTATCGAAACCTCCAGACTACAACATGCATATTCAAGTGTGTATTGCAACAGCAACTCTGCTCTCCTGAGCAATTTGAAATACATCTCTTTTTAATAAACCTTTGGTCATTTGATCTAATATTTGCTTCTTTATTTCAGTCAGGTTTTGTTTGGGAAATGGTTTGTGAAGCACCTTGGGATGTTTGACTACACGAATGGAGCTGTATAAATAAGCGTTGCTGTAGTTATTTACTGAAAAAGGGAAGAGTTAAGTGTTTAAAATTATAAAAGGTTTTGATAAGGAAATGGTATCTGCTTCTTTGGTTAGGAGTCAGTAAAGTGGGATTACCAATGTAAATTTATTGAAAGATTAAGGAAAATTTCTTTCCACGGGGAATTGTTGGAACGGGAAGACTGAATCACCACTAGCCTCCTGCCTTTATATAGCACAGTGCTGAGAAATATGTTACCCACTAGCTACATATTGGTAACTGTATATCTAATTAACCAATGAAAAATAAATAATAAAAACAAAATAGATGCTGAAGATCTGAACTTTAAAAGGCGCTGGAGAAACTAGAGTACTGGCATCATTTTTGGCGAGAAATTGCAGAGTTGTGAAGAAGAGTAATTGAACTTGAAACGTTAACTGTTAATCAAAAATGAGTAATTGCCTTACTGGGAACATGATCTTGTGTGCTTTAACAGCTCTGTGCATTTGTGGATACTGTGCAGAGCTGATTATGCAATTGTTTATTGATTGTTGAGAGCTCAATTATTGAATGGTATATATCTATGTAACATGCTCCTGTGAAGTATATTTATCTGGTTTGAGTGCATGTGGCACATCCTTTCCCAAAATTGTTGCATGTGACTAAAATACTGTTGCCATAGTCACATCTTGGCTAGTCAGGAATTTCCATTGTGCATCACTATTATAACAAAATGTCCAAAACCCTTTTCATAGCTGTAACAGATTACTGAGTTAGGATTTAAAAAATAGGTTATGAGTGGGCTTTTATTGAAAGAGAGTGATAAAGAGGTCTTAAGAGGAAATTCATGTTATCTGTAATTATAGCAATGAAATCTGTTCCTACATGCAACAATCTGTGATGCAAGACTGGCTTTTAACAATCTCGCATTACATGCACGTGTCTATTTGTATTAGTTATAGTGATTGCTATTTTGTCTTCTGCAGTTGGTGATTTGTTTGCTTAGTTGAGTTAGTCCAGCAGCTCTGTGATTATGATTCTTTGCTGGGATATTCCAAGGATGCAGTTGGACAAAATATTGGTGTAGCATCTTTCTTATTTCAAATTGTAAAAAAAACAAAACTCCATTCCTGTTTTTTGGACAAATAAACTATAGCACAAGTAGATATAATTCGTTTTCTCACTTGTCTGTGTGCAGACTCCAGATAGTCTATACAGAAATTACTGGCAGTCACAGAATTGCAAATGGAAATATGAATGACATCTGTTTCTATTTTAAAAACAATGTCTGAAAGCAAGTAATATTGGTTTTGTTCTGTGGATTAGTAATGATATTGACAGTATAATAGAGGCTAGTTCTACATTTCTACAACAGAAATATTCCCTTATTAACATAACCATGCCAGGTCAACAGAAAACAAAAATACTTGCACATAATGCAAGATATGGAGATGTCCTGGAAGCTGGTTTCCTGTCTTGAGTGATACAGATTCTGAACTAGACTAATCAAAGTTAAAACGTTTGAAAATGCTTTTGCTTAAGGGAACAGTGTGGTGTTTTCTATTAAGTTACTGTGTACCATATTTCAGGGCAGTGAGTTTCCACATTTGAAAACTTCAAAAGCTCTGCCTTGATCAGATGGGCCAATTGGCTGAGGAGTGGCAAATGGAGTTTAGTTTAGATAAATATGAGGTGTAGCTTTTTGGTAAGGCAGACCAGGGCAAGACTTATACACATAATGATAGGACCCTGGCGAGTGGTGCTGAACAAAGAGACGTAGGGATGCAGATGCATAGCTCCTTGAAAGTTAACGTTTCAAGTTCAAAGACAAGGTGGTAAGTAAAGTGTTTGAGATGCTTGCGTTCATTGGTCAGAACATTGAGTATAGGAGTTGGGATGTTATGTTGCGGCTGTACAGGATATTGGTGAGGCCACTTTTGGAATACTCCATATAATTCTGGTTGTTCCAAAGGAAAGATGTTAAACTTGAGAGGGTGCAGAAAAGATTTACAAGTTGTTGGGACTGGAGGGTTTGAGCTATAGAAGGTGCCTGATTAGGTTGGGGCGTTTTTCCCTGGAGTATCATAGACTGCGGAGTAGACTTATAGAGGTTTATAAAATTGAGGGGCTTGGTTAGGGTCAATAGCTAAGGTCTTTTTTCCTAGGGTAGGAGAGTCCAAAACTAGAGGACATAGGTTTACGGTGAGAGGGGAAAGATTTTTAAAAAAATTTGAAATGTAACAGTTTCATGTAGAGGGTGCTCTGTGTATGGAATGAGCTGCCAGAGGATGTGGTGGAGGCTGGTACAATTACAATATTTAAAAGACATCTGGATGGGTATATGAATAGAGTTTAGATGAATATGGGCCATATGCTGGCAAATGGGACGAGGTCAAATTGGATATGTGGTCACACGGATGAGTTGAACCATAGGATCTGTTTCTGTCCTGTATGACTCTACAACAGACCAAGACTTGGTTATCAGTACCTTCTAAATCTATGACCCTGCTACAAAGAACGAAGGGCATGGGCGCATCACCACTTGATACGTATTGCTGTTCCTTCATTATCATGCAATTAAATTCTTGGACCCCCTCCCCAACACCACTGTCAGAATATCGACATTACATTGGTCAAGTAGGTGGATCACCATCAAAGTACAAATGGGAATGGGAAACAAAGGTGGGCTTTAGCAGGAACACTGGGATTCCACGAATGAATTTTAAAAAAACTTCTGAAACTGAAAATTAGTTCAAGTTAATCAATGTGGAGTCTCAATCCTACAAGTTTTTAATTATTTGGAGACATTTTGTAAGTAGATTATAAATGGGCTAGAATTTGCTGCATCTCCACTTCTTTGTCCTTTTTTTGCTGTCACATATCGTCTCCCCCTTTCTCATTTCTTTTTACTCTTTTTTTTTTTCTCCATCTCTTGAACCAGTCATTATTTTCCTCTCTTTTATCATATCATTCATAGAAAAATAAATAAATCTTTATTCTTTTTGTGGGATGTGGGTATCAGAGACAAGGGCAACATTTATTGCACATCACAAATTGCTTTTGAACTAAGTGGTTTGCTAGGATATGTTAGCATCAATTGGGAGTTAACACATTGCATTTGGTCTGGAATCCCATATTGGCCAGACCAGGTAGGTATGGGCGATTTCTTCTGTAAAGGATATTCGTGACCAAGATGAGTTTTTATGACCACTGATGATAGAGATGGTAGCTATGAAATAAATTATTTCAGATTTTTTGGTGTTAATTGAATTCAAATTCCACCATCTTCCAATAATATGAAGTGAACCCCTATTCAGAGCATTAGCTGGGCGTCATTGTGTTCACTCCTTTTTTAGTCTCTCTTTTCATTCTTTCCTGTATTTATCTACCAAGCCTTAACCTCACAGGCTAAGGAATTTGCCTGCTGGTTACCCCAATCATTCAAATCCCAGATGGCTGTTTCATTCACTAAAATTTTCTCAGG
Organism: Chiloscyllium plagiosum; assembly: GCF_004010195.1. Taxonomy (NCBI): domain Eukaryota; kingdom Metazoa; phylum Chordata; class Chondrichthyes; order Orectolobiformes; family Hemiscylliidae; genus Chiloscyllium; species Chiloscyllium plagiosum. The sequence continues at coordinate 31,188,514 of NC_057725.1, forward strand.
TCACACATGGCAACTTGAGGCCAAAATATTTTTTGAGTTGATTAGAAATGGGCTAGAGTTTGCTGCATCTCCACTTTTGGCTTTTGTTTGCTGTAACATATTATCTCCCTTCTTTCCGATTTCTTTTAAACCGGTTGTGTCCTCTTAACAGATTGTGGCCGTTATCATTTTTTTAATGGGAGTTTGCTGGGCACAAGTAGGCTCTTGCGTTTCCTACACTGCACCACTTCCAAGTTACTTCATTTCCTCAAGAGCACATTGGAATATAGGAATAAAACAAAGAACTGCAGATGCTGGAAATCTGAAACAAAAACAGGAATTGCTGGTGAAACTCAGCAGGTCAGTCAGCATCAATGGGAAGAAAGCAGAGTTATTGTCTTGAATCCAGTGACTCCTCGTCAGAACACACAAACAGTCAGAATGTTTCTGATGGAGTAACTACACCCAAAATGTTAGCTCTGCTTTCTTCCCATGGATATATTGCCAGACCTGCTGAATTTCGCTAGCAATTTCTTTTATTGTTGGAATATAGGAATGCAAGTCTGTCTTCAATGTAAAGGAATTCTCCTGCCACCTTACACCAGCTCTGAGAAAGGGTTTCCAACTTGAACATTTTGAATACTAATGAAACTGCTTTATATTTATAACTGTTTAAAAAATAATCTCATCATATATTGAACTGTACCTCGGTTTGCAGCCCTGCACAGAAGAGTCATTTTACTGAAGTAGAAACTGACGTTCTTACTAAATGAAATAAAACTAATTACTAATGAAACAACTCAACAATAAGGTCATTCAAAAATGCAATAAAAACATTGAATATGTCGTGATGCAGTTTTTTTTTCTCTCTGTTTACAGGAGTTGATTTAATTTGTAAAGTTTGACAAATCTTTATCAACAAAGAGACAAACTTTGAGAGTTTCAGACCTATGGTTACCATTTAACGTCCTATATTGCTACCAAAAGTAAGCTTGTTTGTATTTTGCTTCTTGTCATCTTGTTGGTGCATTGTAAGAAAAGGGGAAGCTCGCATTTATGAAGCTCCTTATCACTTCACTACAGGTTCTGTAACTCTGAGGTTCACCAAAAATATTTTTTTCTGGGGTGGTGAGGTACAATTGGGGTGGAGTTAAGTGGAAAAGAACCTGAACCCCTCCTGGCTTGGCTTATGTGATATGCTTAAAGAATTATAAACCAACCTACCTAGCAGGTATCACCCACTATCCATTCAGATGAATATCTATTTTGCTGTTGCTTCTTGATCTGCCTGGAGTATAATCTGTCTCATCTTTGGCTTTCTACATCAGCCATGGTTCTGTTGCTAAAAGCTTTTTTTTTTAATATATTCAATGATGCAGATTGTAGTCAGCTTCCCACCCTACTAATTTAACAAGTTGATTTATTTTAAAGCAGAAGGGGAGCAACAATTATAAGAACCCTTGACAACTGCTAAAGTAATTACCTTTGCCCCCTTGGTCATTGTTTCTCTGCTGCAGAGCAGCATACATTCCATATCAAACAATCCTACAACAACTTCATGCCATCTTGAATAAAAGAGAAACCCACTGCTGAATCCTCACCCTCTCTCTATTCCCACAACATTCCTCATGCCCATGCTTGTTTTCCCTATGTTGATATTGCAATTTCAGTGCAATTTTAGATTTTCAACAGTGCGTATTGAACCAAATGTGTCTACATTTCTTTCATTTGTTACAATGGTGCATCCTTATTGCACACTATTTCACAAGCTCATTAGAAATGCTTTACCTGGGAACCAGCCAATACCACACCAACTTGTGTAGGGGTGGGGAACAGAGGTGTAGTAGCCTTGTTAACGGACTAGTATTCGAGAAGCTCGGGCCAAATCCCACACAACCCGTTAGTATTTGAACTCGGCTAATATCTCTGAAACATAAAGCTACACTTGGTAATGGTGGCCATCAACTCATTCTCATAAAAACTAATGTCCCTTTGGGAAGGATATCTGATGTCTTTGCTTGATTTGGCCGACATGTTTCTCCTGATCCACAGCAGAGTGTTGACTTTCAACCATCTAGCAAACCACTCCATTCAGGGGGCTTTAAGGATAGGCAATAAATATTGACCTTACCAGAAGTGTGCACATCCTCTGTAAATGAATTTTTAAAAAAAATTAACAGGACTTGCCCTATAAAACCTTTTCTGTGTTCAAATCTTTATTAAGAAAGCTATGGATTTTATCTGCTCAAAAAGGCTGGGTGATACTGTTTCTAGTTTGTCTCAAATATATCAATTTCAAGAAAATTCCTGTCCCAGATTTCTACCTGTGTGACATGCCTTTAAGGACCTGTAAATAGCTGGGCTTCCATCTGCCAAGGGCTTATCCCAATACTTCATAACTACATTTCATTCAGTCTAATCAATGAGTCCTGTTTGCAGGTTCAAGAACTATGATTAAAGCCCTAGCAGAGTATATTTGTGATGTGGTTGCACTGGTGCAGAAGGAAATCCCACCCAATATCTTCAATTACATGGTAGTGGTTGATATTTGTGCCTTGTTGGGCTAAGTTCAGTAAATTTGTTCCGACTATGGGGCATGGTAGAATGTTGTGCAATATTTGATGGTAAACTTGCGTTGTATCTTCATTCCAATATTTTGAAGGTATAATAACTGGTTAAAAAGTATCAACCACTTAGAAAAGATCTAACAAATCTTTGCAGATGTAAATGTCTGGACCTAATCAAGCTTGAAACAAGTTGCACTGTTTGAAATAAGGAAGGAAAGCGTTTGCATTTTATGTAGTACCTTTCAGATTCCCAGAATATCTTGACAGATGGTGAATTACTGTTAAGTTGTCAAATGTGACCATAGATTTTCTTTAGTATATCCCACTGAACATTTCACCTTTACATGTTCTCTCATTACTTCCGTGCAATATGTTGGTAGCATAGCATCTATGGTTAAGTGTTTCAATTATTCATTTTCCTTTCTCAGCTTTAAATGACAACAGGACTTCACATACCCAGTGACTGTTCTGCACCATTGCTGATTAGCGTTTCCAAAACACACAATGCCCATCATTCTATTTCCTCAAATTTATAGAAATGAAAAATATGTTGTGTCTCTGAGCAATGACATTTTGAAGCAAAGAGACATGCTCTTTGATTATTTTTAACCATTGACAAAATGTTAGTCACATGTCAAGCACTGAATTTATTTCTCATCTCTAATACAACTGAAGACCATTTCAGATGGGGGTGGGGGGGAGGAGGAGGTTAACCTTGATGCTCTGAGTCTGGAACCAAATATAAACCAGATTGCATAAGAATGGTAGATTTCCTTCCTTGGAGGCCATAGTGAACTGAATAGGTTTTTATGACAATTTCATGTTTACGCTGCTGTAATACGATGACTGCAATCCCACAATCAAGTGTAGTTGACTCTTATCTGTCCTGTGAATTGGTCTATAAAATTGCTATAATGGTTCATCACCACTTTTCCAAAGGCAATTAGGAATGAAGTACGAATACATCCATACCCTGTTAAAAAAAAAGTGTGAGGCATTCAAATATACAGAGGAATCTCTATTGTCTGAAGTAAACAGGTGGGGAGTATTTCATTTGGTTAATCAAATTCCGGATAATCAAATGCCGGATAATATAGTTTAGCCGAGCATCAGGACCTTGCGATCTTGCCAGATAGTCCGATATTCAGATAATCGAGGTTCCTCTGTATTGTGTAGTGATTGTAGCGAGGTCAGCCAGGTGGACTTTCATAGAATGAGTTCCCTGATTGGTTAATCTGGTTCAGTTAAGGAACCTTGGCTGACAGATAAGAACAGGAGTGTCAGACATCCTCGTCCCTAAGAGCTGGCTCTAAGGTGGCTGGATCAGTGTCAAGGACTCTCCATGTGCAAATGAAGGTTGACGTAGTGATGGGATACCAGTCTCTGTGGAGTTATTTCACTATGAGCAGTGCTATAGGAAATCCTGTTAAATGTCAGATTTCTTAAAGAAGGAAAGAATACAACCCACTCAAAGCTTGAGGAATTTAGCTTATAATTTAAACTTTGGAATTCATTTACAAACATCAAAATTTGCACATGACAATTAGAATTCAGTTGACTTGACCCAGCCTTTTGCTGACAATCTGGCTGTTGTCATTTAAGAGATTTGGCTCCATTGTAAGTGCAGAATAATCTATTATTAGACATGCTGTAGCATTCCTGTCCTTTTAAGATTGTGGACACTATCATTGTCCTCATTCTTGAAGACAGCAACTTTCAAAACAAAAGGTAAAATCTTCCCAGTTGGTTGAACAACATGGGTAATGGCAAGAAAGTTGAGGGAATCATGTGACATCAGCAGTAAGGAAATATCTGACGTCAATATAAAAAGTCAATTTTCCAACCAAGTGTTGAATAATAAGACAAAGATTCTCAATGGCGAGTGGCCCGAGGCATGCATTAAATTTGCATTATGTCGTCTCACTTAGTGGATATGCAGATTCTGCAGCATAAAAACAAGACGGCTGGAAGTCCTGACATGAAAGAGCTGCAAATTGTTAATTCTAGCTCAACACTTACTCAGCCAGCCCTCTATCTTGCTCATCGATCATCTATATCTTAGAGAACGCTCTGTGGGCAGTGACTGCATGCAGCCCCACTCCACAAGGACTGCTAGATCCTTGTTGGCAAAGCAGGGTGCCAATTTCCCTCTGCCTGACATGTCTGAAGCAATTGAAAGGAACCATTCAGGACAGCTCCTGACTGGCAGCACTTGTCTGGGTGCATGGTTAACCTTTAAGGATGGTGCTGGTGCCAGTAAGCCTGGGAAGTTCTTTGGGGTGACCACTGGCACCATCTGTGGCAAATGGAAGAATATGATGAGTGGGATGCCTTTAGGGGCATAGTGTGTCAGTAACCAGATAACTTTGGGAAGGTAGAGAACTGTTGTGGTTTTGTTCGCCGAGCTGGGAATTTGTGTTGCAGACGTTTCGTCCCCTGTCTAGGTGACATCCTCAGTGCTTGGGAGCCTTCTGTGAAGCGCTTCTGTGATGTTTCCTCCAGCATTTATAGTGATTTGTGCCTGCCGCTTCCGGTTGTCAGTTCCAGCTGTCCGCTGCAGTGGCCGGTATATTGGGTCCAGGTCGATGTGCTTATTGATTGAATCTGTGGATGAGTACCATGCCTCTAGGAATTC
>NC_057725.1:31193903-31280882 GCF_004010195.1 Chiloscyllium plagiosum
CCTGTTCCCTGGATGCTGCCTGACCTGCTGCGCTTTTCCAGCAACACATTTCCAGCTCCTTATTCTTTGTGTATTCCTCCTCTGCCCAATCCCTCTGCACCATGAAACCATTCACCAGGAGCTGTGGATCTTTGATGTGCCAGTTTGACCTCCTTGTCTACTTTCCATTACCAGAGCTTGCAACGCAGGATAAACTTATCTAACATGTTAAACTAGTCTAGTTCCATTCTTTTACAAATATTTCTCAAACTCGCTATCCCTTTTCCAGAGGGGGAAAGAGCTGGAGCACTTGGAAATGAATGTGCTGTTGGTACTGGAACTTCACTTTGAAGTAGATAGTGATATTCCCAGTCTCCCATGACAGAGAGATGGCCGGTGCTGGTTTAACCTGAGGGTCACCACGCATCAGGCAAGGGGAGAGGTTGTGGAGAGTCATAGAGCAATACAGCATGGAAACAGGCCCTTCGGCCCAATCTGGTCCATGCTGACCAGGGTGCCAACTCGGCTAATTCCAATTACCCGCATTTGGACCATAACCCTCTAAGCCCTTTCCATCCATGTACCTATTCAAATGTTTTTAAAATGTTGCTGTTATACCTTCCTCAACCACTTTCTCTGGCAGCCCATTCCATGTACACACCACTCTCTCCATGAAGAAGTTGCCCCTCAGGTCCTTCTTAAGTCTTTCCCCTCTCACCTTAAACCTATGCCCTCTAGTTTTCAATTACTCATCCCTGGGAAAAAGTCTATATGTATTCACCTATCTATGCCTCTCATGATTTTACACACCTCAATGAGGTCACCCTCATTCTCCTATGTTCCAAGGAATAAAGTCCTATCCTGGCTGACCTCTCCCTATAACTAAGGCCTACCAGTCCTGGCAACATCCCTGTAAATCTTCTTTGGACTCTTTCCAGATTAAGTATGTCTTTCCTATAGTATGGCGACCAAAACTGCACACAATACTCCAGATGCGGCTGCACCAGAGTCTTATACAACTGCAAGATGACCTCAGTACTCCGGGACTCCATTCCTCTACCAATAAAAGCCAGTACGCATATGCCTTCTTCACCGCACTGTTTACCTGGGTGGCAACTTTCAAAGATTTGTGTACATGGACACCAAGATCCCTCTGCTCATCCACACTACCAAGTATCCGACAGTTAGCCCAGTACCCCATCTTTTTATTACTCTTACCATTGTTGGCTTGTTCTGAATTTCTTGGGGTCCCAGAGGTTCATAGTACTGTTGACTCATTGATGAGCTAGAACACCAATTCTATCTGTGTGGACAACTTCAAATATAATTAAATCCATTAGATTTAAATTGGCCCACAAGGTTATAAATGCATGGACCTCCGCCAAATAAAACGCTTGGCCCTTCCCAATGTAATCTCCTTGCACTATTTATAATGTCTACTAGTAGAAATGTATGCATTCAAACATGTATCATGAATGAAACCAGCTGCTAGAATCACTGGCCCAAAACTATAAGTTGTGTAGAATAAATTGAAAATGATTACCTCAGAGGAAAGATATAATATAGATCTTCAAAATCAATGATTTGATGAGAAGATCAGGAGAAATTATTTCCAGTGGTAGAGAGTGATGATGTTGGTAACGAGAGGACATGGACTTAAGATAATTGGCAAATAAACAAGAGGCTACTTACTTGAAGGAAAATAAATATTGTGCAGTGAGATGTTGTGATTTGGAATGCATTACCTAAAAGGGTGGTGGAAACTAAATTTAACAGTAAGTTTTAACAGAAAACTGATATTAAAAAATTGCAAGCCTGTGGAGAAAGGGCAGGGGAGTGGGATTATCTGGGTAACTCCTTTTCTTTCAAAAAGCCCCCACAGGTATATAAGGCTGAATGACCTCCCCCTGCAATATTGCTCTATGGTTTTGTTGCAAATTAATTAAAGGGAAAATAAGAAAAAGCTCTTTACATAGAGGAAGTTCTGTGTCTCCATCGTTCAGGTGAATTACAAGTTTTTAAAAATGGAATTAGTGACTTCAATGAATAAGAAAGCTATTAAGGACATGGGAGTGAAATTCTAATCAATGGCCTACAGATGCAGCAGCCTTGTTGGAGCACGTGCTGCTCTGTGTAGCTCTAATTCTTTGCTATTTACCACATAACAAAAACAATATCTTGGATTTGTATTGCAATTTTAAATTCCCCAAGTATTTTACAGGTGATATCAAACAAAATTTGATACAAAATAATGAGGTATGCGAGAGGTGACCAAAAGATGGATCAAAGAAATAGATTTTAAGGTGTCTCTTCAAGGAGGACAGAAAGGTAAAGAGATTTAAGGAGGGCTTTCCAGAAGTTAGGACCATGGCTGCTGAAGGCATAGCTGCAAATAGTGGAAAAGAAATGGAAATTTTTAGAATTGGAGATGTTGAAAGATTTCAAAGGCTTCGAAATTTGGATGAGGTTAATAGATAGGGAGGAACTTAAAATTGTTATGTTTTTAAAATTGAAACAATTGGGAGAAAGTGAGGACTGCAGATGCTGGAGATCAGAGGTTAAAAATGTGTTGCTGGAAAAGCACAGCAGGTCTGGCAGCATCAAAGGAACAGGAGAATCGACGTTTCAGGCATGAGCATGAAGAAAGGCTTATGCCCGAAACGTCGATTCTCCTGTTCCTTTGATGCTGCCTGACCTGCTGCGCTTTTCCAGCAACACATTTTTAAGCTAAAAATTGAAACAATGCCAGCTCTCGTATCCAAGGTAGCTTTGGAGGCGAATATCATGTTCAGTTGTTTGGCAGGCTGCATGTAGGTTGATAACTGCAAGAATGGTTATTCAGTAAGGTCAAAATATGATTTTGTATTAAGATGTCTGTGGGAGAACTGAAAACCAAAATAAAATGAACTTCAAAAACACAAATTACCATCAACATTTCACTTTTAGTAACTTATATATTTTACATTGATTCTGAATCATATGTTTTAATAGACAAATTATACTTCAAATAGAAAATGAAATTTAACTTTAAATAGTCAAAGCAACAAAGATCTTAGAAAGCACGAGAACTCAAATCATTCCCTAACCAAATGTGGCTCTACATAACTGCACAGTTCCAAGAACATGGAGCGAATGTGCCTCATTGTTTTCTGCTTTCATTATACGAGACATTGTACTGTACAACTTCAACAACAAATGTGATGGGTGCATCGTCATTTACAAGAATATAAAATATAACAGACAAAAATACTATGAAGGTAAAATAGTGCATATGCTGGAAATCTGAAACAAACACAGAATGTTGGAGATACTCAGCAAATCTGGCAGAATCTGTGGAGACAGAAACCATTAACGTTTCGAGTCCGGTATGAATCATCATAATAGGCAAAGGTCATAAATTGTTATGAAATGTCAGTTTATTTCTCATTCCTTAAAAAATCACTTTGAACTTTACAGCACAGACACAGGACATTCAACTCAACTAGTCTATGCCAGTTGCTATGACTAAGATGGGAGTCATGCAGTGTTTTGTTTTGTAGTCTCACTGCTCCCTGGATCACCGCATAAGTTCAAAAATATTTTAACCAAGTCTTGATTTGGCTGATCATATTATTTCTCTGTTTTAGATTTAGAAAGAAAAGATCGACCAACCAGGTTTCTTTCATAAATATAAAACTATCAATTTATTATAAAACAAATACTAAATCTGAATGAAACAATCAAATCCTGATGACCCAGGGCTATGGAGATGATTGGTAGAGTGTTTGAACAGATTTACAAGAATGACAATTATAATTCAAAGTTGTTTAAATTGTAATTTTTATCATATGAAAATGTAACGGTTACCACTTATAAATAACTAAAAACACATATACACATTTTAAAAAGAAAAGCACTTTCTGTCCAAGTGTGAATATTTTTGAACATATAAGACAAGTTACAAAACGTTTTGGAGTGTGCCAATGTTATGGTTTGCACTTGTGGTTATGATACTAATCATACATGGATGTCTCTGGTGTCTTAGTTGACACTCGAATAAGATATTGTGTAGTTCTTTCAGAAGAGCAATCACGTTTCACAAATTCATCAAACAGTTTTTTTTAGAAACAGGAGACTCGAGTGGGCAGCTTGTTGTTAGCAGGCTTTTCTACTAACCAGCTCCAAAATGAAGAGTCCAAAACTGCAAACACTACTCAATGAGGTCAGCCATGCACTCAGTTGTAAAACAGTATTAACAATTTGGATGAAGGAACTGAGGACATTGTTGCTAAGTTTGCAGATGATACAAAGATAGGTAAAGAAACAGATAGTGTTGGAGAATCGGGGATGCTGCGTTAGGACTTGGAGGCTAGAAGCGGTCAAAGAAGTGGTAGATGGAATGTAATGGGATAGTGTGAGGTTATACATTTTGGTAGGAAGAATAGAGGTGTAGACTGTTTTCCAAATGGGGAAAGGCTTTGGAAGTGACTTTGAAATCCCCGTAAAGAATTCTGTTAAGGTTAACATTCAGGTTCAGTTGACAATTAAGAAGACAATGTTAGCATTCATTTTGAGAGGACTAGGATACAAGAGTAGAGAGGCTGTATAAAGCTTGGTTAGAGCGCATTTGGCCTATTGTGTGTAGTTTTGGGCTCTGTACCTAAGGACATATGAGCAGGCCTTGGAGGGAGTCCAGAGGAAGTTCACAGAAATGATCCTGGGAATGCAGGGCTTGTCATATGAAGAGCGGTTCAGGAATCTGGGTCTGTACTCAATGGAATTTAGAAGGAGGGACATCTTATCTCTAAAGAGAAAATTTCCAGATTCTCCAGCCTTTCAATTCTTGGCAAGGGATTGAAAAAGGGATATCCTGGTAGACTAAAGTGAGTAATGATTTGGATTATAATCATCATTCATGTAAATCTGTTCAGCATTCTGCCAATCTACTCCATAGCCCTGGGTCATCAGGATTTGATTGTTTGGTTCAGATTTGGTATTTGTAGCATGCTCTTCCTAGCATATATTATAGCATCTTGTATTCAGATGACTCACGTAATTTAGTAAGATGTCTCAAGGTTCTTAAGTGCAAAAGCAATTTTTTAAAAATCCGCAGTAGATGTGAGAACAGCTTTCTAAAAGCTTGATTTGGAGTGGTAGGTTTTAAGAAGCATCATAGAGGAAAAGGGAGGGTTGGAAAGGATTAAGGAGTGAATTCCAGATCTTGGGATTTTACTGGAAGCACAACCATCAATAGTGGAAAGGTTGAAATCCGAGATGTCCAACAGGGCAGAATTGAGGGAGTGTAAAGATCTAAAACTCTTGAGCTTGAGCAAGTTAAGAGAGCGAGAGGCCAAGAATTTTGTAGTGGTGGGAGGAGTCTCACTGACAGCTCCAAAAGTGGGCAGTTTTGCATCAGTGATTAGTAGGATACCGGGTCATATCTGTCTAGTGGCAGCAATTAGATACAGTTGTCTGCTTTGCGAGATATTTGCAGATTAGAGGAGAGGCAGCTCAGCAGCCACAATGTTGCAATCTATGATACATTGCTACAGCTCTGAATTAACCAGAAGGAGTGGGATACAGTGATGGTAAAAAATTCTACCTGAGTAAGTATTTCTATGAATTTGGTTCAACATGGGAGCTCAATGCACAGAGTAAAAGAGATACATTAAGTTAGGTTTACTCCAAGTAATAAAGTCTCCAGAGTGAGAGGTGAACATACTTGTTAAATATATGATTAATACCAGTGTAAAAAGATGAAAAGACAGGAGATACTAGAGTAATTACTAGTAAATGAAGCTATGGCAGAATGAGCGATGTATTGTTGCTACTACATTTGGGTATTTCTGGACCCTAAAATTATTCAGGGCAAACATATAATAGGTTTTTGCAATTTGAGGAACTGGAGTATGAATTGCAAATGTTCCACCAAATCAGGAAAGGGGAAAGCTACTTGAATGCTGCTCCAGTAAGTGGTCACAACCCTCAGATTAGGTCATTCAAATTTGGTCCCTGATAAGGAACAGGAGAGTGCAACAGTAGATGAGGCAGCTATGGGAACCCAGAGGTAATATTTGAAAATCCACAGGCCCCTGTAATTGACCAATCATGAAGTCTTACAAGTTGTGTGGGCGCTTGCAGGGAGGATGAGCAAACTGACCAGGAAGCCATTCTAGTGGGGGGACAAATAGAAACATAGTAGGGGTAAGGGAAAGTAGAATTTGTGGAATGGATACTGTTCTCCACAGGTATGATCATGAGTCCCGAAGGCTGTGTTGCCTGCCCTGTGCCAGGATTAAGGACATCTCTTCAGGGTTGGAGAAGAACTTGTAATCAGTGGGAAGGGATCCACTTATTGTTGTCCACGTCAGTACTAATGACCATGGAAAGGAGGTTCTCCTCTGGATTTGAACAATTAGGAGCTAAACTAAAAAGCAGAACCACCAAGATAATAATCTCATAATTACTGCCTGAGTCATGAGCAAACTGCCACAGGATAAATAAAATCAAGGAGTCAAATATGTGACTCCAGAATTGGTGTGGGAGGAATGAGTTTCAATTCTTGGAGCACTGGCACCTTACTAGGGTACAAGGAGCTGACCTGGTTGGGTGGTCTGTACTTGAAACATGCTGGGATCAGTGTCCCAGGGAATCAAATAACTACTGCTGTAGACAGGGCTTTAAATTAAATAGAATGGAGGAAGGTTCTGGCAAGAGTTGTGTAAGCTTACAAACCAAAAGGATATGGCATTATTGCAAAGCAGCTATTCAATAACCAAAGCAGGATGGAAGGGACAGATTGTACAATGTCAAGAAAAAGCACTTAGGATCAAAGGAGGGCAAATAGTAAAAAGGTAAAATTAATGGCTCTTTTCTTTAATGCGCATCATATAGATGAATAAAGGTTAATGGGTATGATCTACAGTAATTTTGGAGACATGGTTACAAGGAGATCAAAGCTGAAAACTGAACATTTAGAGCTATGACTTGACTTTTCAAAAAGACAGACAGAAAGCAAAGGATAGTGGGAGCGCTTTGCTAGCATGATCTGAAATAAGGTCAATAGCAAGAAATTATTTTGGATCAGAAGATGTAGCATTCACATGGGTGAGGGTAAGAAATAAGAGGTAGGAGACACTGGTGGGAGTAGTCTGTAGGTCCCTATAATCACAGAATCCGTACAGCAGAGAATGGAAAAGAGAATAAAAGACAGTGTTTCATTGAAAAATGGGGAAATTGTGTGCTGGAGGCATTTTTAACCATAGAGCTCTAAATACCTTATGATATGTTATAGACGTATGTAAGTTCAATATGTTGTAAAAAGACAAGGAATAACAGTCAAAGCCAAATCCAGTTTTAATACGCTGCATGTTTTATCTGTTCATGTTCTAAGTCATATATCATTGGTAATCCTCAAAATTATAGTTTTGAGTAAATTGACATTACAAAGAAAGAAAGTGTACTTTAAAAGTACCTTTCATGACTTGGGGCTGTCAGAAAATGCTTTGTAACCAATTAAATAATTTTGAGGCATTGAAGTCTAATCACTGTTATAATTCAATAAGTGGAGCATGTACTGACTTATGAACAACCAATTTCCTCACTCAGGCAGGTTAATAGAGGCAGTGCATCAGCACTTTTAGACACATTGCTGATTAAAATGACCATTTCCTGAAAATGAACATTATGGAAGGGAGAAAAAGCCTCTGACCAGACCAAAAGGAGCATTCAGTACAGAGCAAATCATAAATGAATATTCATACTATCTGTTTAATCACAATTCAAAATGGGGATGAGGAGTGATTCTATGCTTTCCGTTCAATTATTCTCACTACAAGCCTGTTATTGGGAGATTCTGGTAACATGCCATTGAGAGATAATACTAATGGTCAGTGTTGAGGGCTTCTCCAATATGATGCAGTGGGGATGCATCCATACCTAATCCATTGTGTATCCCTGTGGCTCCATTTGTAGCTAGCTCATATCCAAAGGCTGAGCCTAAGACTTGAGCACAAAATTCAAGGTTTACTATCTGATGAAGTATTGATTGCCAGTTATGCCATCTTTTAGATGATACTATAAACCTAGGCCTCAAGTGCCCTTCCCAGCAGATATAATTATACTAGTTTGAAGAAATTCCTTGTGTTCTGAGGCCAATATTCATCTTCCAGTCAACATCACAAAAACACTTTTTGACCCTTTTATTGCTTTGCTGTTTGTGAGAGCTTGCAGTTTGGTTGCTCTAGTTCCTACATTACACTTGATACATGCACTTCCTTAGCTGTAAAGTGCTTTAAGACATCTGTTGATTGTGAAAGGCATACTGTTCCTGTTCCATTTTTCTTTCAAATAAAACTGAATTTGTTTGCCTGTTTAATTTGAGTACAAACATATTTATAACTGTAAATATTTAGTGTTTGTGTATAAAACTTTGAAAATGACAAATTATATGTTGATAAAACAACCGTATACTTTTATTAATAGATACTGTTGCTGTATAATTGATCTTTAATCAAAACTGTTGGTCCATAGCTTAAGTCAAGAAAATAATACAACTTTTTTGTAAGTAAGTCTTTTGTGGCATTGCAAATAGGAAAAACAATTGTATAAATCTAAAATAATGTTTTCAATTGAAGTTCACTAACATTCTGAAAAAAGACTAAGTTTTACCAAGCTAACCAATACATTGACTGGCATTGATATTGGAAGCATTGAGTGCTGGTAAAAGTCAGCTTGAGATTTCAATTTGTTTGACTGCTTTTCTGGATTTTGCAGAATTGGGTAGACACATGCCTTAGCCAAAATGACACTGAGACCCCAGAGCCACATGTACTGCCTATAATTCTAGATAATATTTTCACTGTTGATTTAAATGTATTGAATCCACTATAGCAATGCGAGTTTGTATTATATATATCAAAGTGTCCAGTAGATACTTGAAACTTTATTTTCTCACAGCAAGCCCATTTAGGGTTATCCATGGTGGATAATGGTGAGTTGATGAAGACCCCAGAGACTACAATGACAAACACAGCCTGGTTGATCCTACAATGTCCTCCTTACCAACATTTAGGGCTAATGGAAATATATCTCAGACAGTCAAGCAACGGCCTGACATAGCCAAAGTCATAGATTTATATCTTACACACAAAATCCCAGATGACATCATCACTATCCGAGGAGGTGGTGTAGATTTGGGAGGGAGCTTCCTTAGGAGCCATCAGCCTTTGATGAAGTGCATTGGAATCAGGTAAGACATGGGCAAGAAAACCTTGAATGCTAATTATCAAGTTACCCTTGCCCCACCCCAAAGTTAGATGGGTGCAGCTCCAACAACACTCTAGAAGCTTGACACCATCCAATCTAATTAAATTAAATCTTTCCACTCTCACCTTAAACCTATGCTCTCTAGTTTTGAATTTCCCCACCCTGGGAAAAGACCTTGTCTAATTACCCTATCCATGCCGCTCATGATTTTATAAAATCTCTACAAGGTCATTCCTCAGCCTCCGATGCTTAAGTGAAAATAGCCTCAGGCTGTTCAGCCTGTCTGTACAGCTCTAACCCTCCAACCCTGGCAATATTCTTGTAAATCTTTTCTTAATTCTTTTAAGTTTCATAACATCCTTCCAATAGCAGGGAAACCAGAATTGCACGCAGTATTCCAATAGTAGCCTAACCAATAGCCGCAACATGAATTACCAACTCCAAACTCAAATGCATTATCCAATAAAGACAAGCATATCATACCCTGCACTCCAAGGTCTCTTTGTTCAGCAACACTCCCAGGACCTTATCATTAAGTGTGTAAGTCCTGCCCTGATTTCCAAAATGCAGCACTTTACACTTATCTAAATTAAAATCTATCTGCCTCTCCTCGGCCCATTGGCCTATCTGATCATGATCTTGTTGTACTTTAAGGTAACCTTCTTCGCTGTCCATTATACCTCCAATTTTGGTGTCATCTGCAAACTTACTAACATACCCCAAAATTCACATTCATGACAGTATTGGTAAGAGAGACCACCAAACAGTCCTTGTGGAGACAAAATCTTATCTTCACATTGAGTATATCCTCCACTGAGTTTTGTGGCACTATCATAGTGCTAAATGGATAGACTTTGAATAGATTTAGCAACTGAAGAATGGACATTCATAGGCACTGTGGATCATCAGCAGCAGCCAAATTGTATTCCCAATACAATCTGAAAAGTCATGGCCTGATACATGGAGTGACATCCTGTGAGTGAATTTTTTTTAAAAAAGTATTGGCTGGCAGGGCATGAGTTGGTCTGAGGCTATAAGGGAATAGGGATGAGGGGAGGCTCCTGAGCTTTACCCATGTAGCATAGTGGGTGAATTGTCAGAAGAGGGACAATGGAATAAATTGGCATAATAACATTAAGGAGCTATGTGATGACTGAGGTTGATATGAGTTGGTATGAAGTCTGCTGAGAAGTTATAAGGAGCGTGGGATGGGGGTGCTGGAATGTATTCTTCTGGAGGATGGGAGGTGCCATGTGTAGGTAGGGGACATGGGTAGATCACTGTGGATTGGTATGGATGCAACGAGAGACAATTAAAGGTGAATAAAGGAGTTTGAGTTGGCCTGATGGAGAGGTGTATGGGAAGTGGGGATTGGTGAGGTGGTATGATAGATTGAAGACTAGCAGGTCTAACTGTTTATATTGGGTCCAAGTCTCAGAGCACTGAAGTCGGTCTTTAAAACAGCTGCCTCATAGAAACATGAACAAATGGCTTACTCCTGCCTACTTTCTATCAGAGGAGAGGAGTCAGCCTCTGAACTGTTTCTGGGTTATTGTGCTCAACTCAAGAATGCCTTCCTCTCCTCAACAAAAATGTAGCAGCTTGCTTTTGTTTCTTCTGATGTGAATGCACTAGATTAGGAATTTTCTGGATTTTGTGCACCCAACTTGGGAGCAAATGTTCAGACCCTTGATTACCCCAGTTTATTTGGAAAGCCTATTTATTTTCTTTCTCCCAATGTAGTTGTGAAAATTAGTTTGTAAAAACTACTGGTGTGAAAGATATTCCTTGTGCAGTTTTACACAGGCACGTGGCTTTGAAGACGTGATTGTCTCTATTACCATGTGAGACAACGTGGAGAGCAGGATCTTTTTCACTTGGTGACTTTTCTTAACATTGATTGTGTTAGTGAGAAAGCTGCTACTGTTGCTTGTATGCTCAGTGTGTGTGATAATTTATGCATTGTACGAACCTCATGACACCTCTATTTTAAACTTCTCACCCGCATATTCACATTTCTCTGTGGCCTTACCCTGCTTTATCTTTGTATCTGCTGCTATTCTTCAGATTTCTGCATTTCTCCAATTCAGTAGTGCGATAAATGAAATATCAACTTGTTATCGGCCACTTCTCACCAACAACAATGAGATAATGACCATCAGTTCTAGTGATATTGATTAAGGGATGAATATTGGCCAAGATGGGAGAGAGGTCCCCTGTACTTTACAAAAGTGCTATTGGAACTTTCATGTCCACCAAAGGGTTTGATGGGACCTCCTTTAATCTTCTCTACTTAAAAAGGCAGTCCAAAAGTACAGCACTCCTTTAGTTTTGCACTGGAGAACTACTAGAAAGTTGCTGAATGATAACTAGTTCAAAACAATCCTTCAAAAGGCGATGGTGAAGAGTTGAAGCTTCATGAGAAACAGATGCTATTGAAATTGTTAATTACGTTAATTTGCCCTTCCATCTGGAAACTGTATTTGATAACTGTAATAGTTCTAAGTTACTCAAGTTGAACATGAAGTAAGCATCAATACAAAAGCAAAAATGTGTGCTAGGGTGAAATTCTATGGCTTGGCTGTTTGGGTTTCTTGCTGCATGTACACAAATTTAATATCCATTAATGAACTGTTTTATTGGGAAAACCAACAGAGATATTGGCAGATCCAGGCTCCACTAACAACCGTATGTGTAAATTTAGTGCCTCATCTCCTACAATGAGTGCTGTGCTCTTGGGCAGAATAGGCAACTTTACATCTATCTTTCATAAAACTTTCCAGTCACTGAGGATTTCCTCTCCTCATGTCTGAGTCTGTGTGGATTAATTAATAGAGATTAATTGCTGTTTTAGTCAAATTTTCCAATGTCATTAATTCATATTATCAGAATGGTGTAAAATGAATGATATAGAAACATGGACAGATGGCTTACTTCTGCCTACTTTCTATCAGGCCTGTTCTGTTATTCAATATGATTGTGGTTGATTTTCTATCTCAATGTCATATTCCAACTTACTCTCCATACCTTTTGATGCCTTTAATATCTAAAAATTGATTAACCTTTTCCTTGAAAGTATGCAGTGTCCAGGCCTCTAGACCCCTCTGTGGGAGCAAATTTCACAAGTTGACAGCTCTCTAAGAAATGTTTCCTTATCTCTGTTCTAAATGGTCCAACTCATATCTTGAAACTGTGACCTTGCTTGTAGGTGAACTTCTATTCATTTAGGTCAAGCAATCCCTGTGTTCCTGATGCCAGTGCAACATTTGACAAGGCACCACATAAATGACTTATCCAAAAGGTTAGACCTGCGGAGGTTAAGGGTCGCGTATTGGCTTGGATAGAGGATTGACTGTCTGACAGAAGAATGGGTTCTTCTCTGGATGGCAAACTGTAGCTAATTGGGTGCTGCAAGGTACAGTTCTTGGACCTCAATTATTTACAATCTATGTAAATGATCTGCAAACAGGAACAGCGTTTAATAGCAAAATTCATGGATCATACTAAAATAATTGGGAAAGCAGGCTGTGATGAGGAGACAGAGTTTACAGGTGGATATTGATAGGCTTGTAGAGTGTGCCAGAATCTGGCAGATGGAGTTTAATGTGGATAACTGCGACATTATCCATTTTGGCCAGAAAAATAAAAGGACAAATTATTATTTAAATGGAAAGTAGATTCAAAGTGTGTCAGTGCAGAGGGATCTGGGTGTCTTTGTGCATGAACCACAGAAAGCGAACAACCCCAATTATCCAAACGACACAGACAGGGAGTATTTTGTTCGGATAACTGATCTGAGGGCCGTGGGGTGCGGGTGTGAGACCAGGTTGCAGTTCCTCTGGTGACCGATGGTGTCATGCATTCCCCTTGCTACAGGCATACTGTGGGCCCAGATCCAGCTTCTCTTGATTAGTAAGTTCTCTTATTTAAGCTTTTATGTAAAATATAGCTATTATGTTACAACAGAGGATCTTATTTCAAATAGAGTCTCGTACTTAAGTGATACAACTTAAGGTGGAACAGGAGATTTTTGCGCCCTCAGGTCTCCGGCTTTGTCGTTGTCACAGTTTACCCAAACATCAGGACCTTGATCTTGTTTGGATAATCCAAAATTCAGATTATCGAACTCCAGACAACAGAGATTGCTCTGTTTAGAGTATAATAAGAGGAGCAAATGGAATCCTGGCATTTATTTCAAAATTACTAGTTTGTAACAGTAAAGAAGCATCCTTACAATTATATTAAGGTTTTGGTGAGACCAACCCTGAAATCTTGTCCAATTTTGGCGTCCTTACTTAAGGAAGGATGTGACACTGGAAGCAATTCAGAGGCAGTTCATGAGGTAGATTCCAGGGATGAGGGTTGTCATTGGAGACATGTTTGGACTTGTACTCACTGGAATTCAGAAAAATGAGAGGGGATCTGATTGAGGTATATAAAATATTTAACTGGATTGATAAGGTGGATGTTGAACAGACATTCCCCTCATTGCACTGTCTTGAACAAGAAGTCATAGATGTAGAGTAAGAGGAGGTAGATTCAAAACTAAGATAAGGAGAAACTACTTCTGTGGATCTGTGGAACTCTGCCCCAATCAACAGATTTAAAAAAATACATGTTTCTGAAGATAAATGAGATAAAGGGCTACAGGGAACCAGCAGGAAAGTGGGGTTGAGAGCAGGATAAGATCAGCCATGATTATGTTAAATGGTGGAGTGGGCTTGAAAGGCTGAATTGCCTACTCCCGCTCCTAATTTCTAATTTCCTATTATGGATCAGGGCTACAATCTGTTTGGTTTTGTATCATGAATCGATTTCATGGTGGCTTATAATATTGGGACACGGAAAAGTAGCAATTATGGCAATATTTTCAGTTAAAAGCAATACCTTAGCTACATTTGTCATTTTTGTTGTTGTTCTTTTGACAAATTTACATTTTTGGAAAGGAAGTAATCAGAATTTAATTGGCATTTTATTAATAAAAATTGATATTTATAATCTCTAATATCTGAAATAGAGACAGTTAGGGTTGTCATAATGGAAATTATATCTGTACATTGATATTATCAGGCTACTGTATAACCTTTCAGTTACTTCCTGGCTTTACTTTTTGACGTGTTATCAGGATTTATAAAAGTTGACCATATTACATCAGATTGAATTTGCATTATCATCTGATTTTTATAGAATAAAAGTTACTCTGCAAAAGTTCCTTTCCATGCTGTCATTTGTATTAGAATCTAAATAATACAAGTGATTTTTTTTTTTAAAATGTAAAAGAAATTGACCGAGTCATGTATTTGTCTCGTAAATGTGATTTCTTGCAAAGAAGCATCATGGGGCTGATTGTAGTAAGTTAACATATTTCATGTATGCAAAACAAGTCAAGTTGCGTCATTTTCAAGTTTTACTTGTCACATTGGTTTGTAATTTTAGATCTGAAGTAAATTAGATAAATGGAGTTAAAAATCACACAACACCAGGTTATAGTCCAACAGGTTTAATTGGAAGCACACTAGCTTTCGGAGCGCCGCTCCTTCATCAGGTGGTTGTGGAGGACACAATTGTAAAGCACAGAATATATAGCAAGAATTTACAGTGTGATGTAACTGAAATTGTAATTGTTGAGTCTTTCATCTGTTCGAATACCATGATAGTTTCACTTTTTTCATGTGTAAATCACAAAACCTTTTTTTAAAAGTTGCATTCTCAGGTTAACTGTAACAATTGGTGTTAGCCCCCGTGCTCTCTGTCTATGCCATGATGTTTAGATAAAGTGAGATAACAGAGTTTTAGATGTATTCATGCAGTTTTTGAGCAAAGTACAATGTAACTCTGCAAGTACAAATTCACCCCACAAAATATATGTGTGTATGTGGGTCTTTGTGTGTGTGTCTGTCTGTCTGGGTTGGGGATTGTGAATGTAAGAGAGAGTGTGTGCATGAGTGTAGAGTGGTCTGAGTCTCTGAGAGGATGCATGTGGGAGTGTGGAGTGTGGGTGTGCATAGGAGTAGGAGTGTTTGTGTGTGTGTATAGTGCAATGGTGGTCACCTGTAGTGTGACATGAACCCAAGGTCCTGGTTGAGGCCCTCCCTAAGGGTATGGAACTTAGCTATCAGCCTCTGCTTGGCCAGTTTTCGCTGCTGCCTATGCCAAAGTCCTACTTGGAGGATGGTCACCCGAAGGTCCGAGGTCAAATGTCCTGGACCGCTGAGGTGTTCCCCAACTGGGAGGGAACACTCCTGTCTGTTGATTATTGTGCGGTGCCCATTCATCCGTTGCCATAGCTTTTGCTCGGTTTCCCCAATATACCATGCCTCAGGGCATCCTTGCCTCCACCGTATAAGATAGACAATGTTGGCTGAGTCACATGACACACACACACACACACACACACACACACCCCCATAGACTTAAGACACTCTACACTCACTACACACACATATACACTCACTCTCACACCCACAGCCCCCAACACAGAGACACACAAAGACCCACATGCACACACATTTTGTGAGTTGAATTTGAACTTGCAGAGTTACATTGTACTTTGCTCAAAAACTGCATGCATTCATGTAAAACTCTGTTATATCACTTTTTAGATTAGAATCAATCTAAACATCATGGTATAGACAAAGAACACAGGGGGCTAACACCTTCAACATATTGTCTAGCTAACCCCAATTATTATAGTTAACCTGAGAATGTAATTTTTAAAAAGGTTTTGTGATTTACACATGAAAGAAGTGAAACTATCATGGTATTCGAACAGATGAAAGACTCAACAGACAATCAAGGTATTTTTCAATGTACAATTTCAGTTACATCACACTGTAAATTTTTGGTATAAATTCTGTGCCTTACAATTGTGTCCTCCACAACCACCTAATGAAGGAGCGGCGCTCCGAAAGCTAGTGTGCTTCCAATTAAACCTGTTGGACTATAACGTGGTGTTGTGTGAGTTTTAACTTTGTACACCCCAGTCTAACACTGGCATCTCCAAATCATGATTATTGACTCAATTATTCTAGAGAATGTCTGCTTATGTAGGACACAAAGGTCTTGTTAGTGATAGTGCCTAACTCAATGGCAAAACAAAATCGGTAATAGTAACAAAACGTGGAAGTCTGTTGAGGGCAGACTTTAATTTGATCCTCTGGTAGGGAGTTTGGTACTTTAAAGTAAGGATTCCTTGGTCATCGAGCGATCTCATTTGTCAGCGGCAACGTTTTGGATAAAATCGTTTGCACTAAGTACCATAAATTTGTTGCAGTGGGCTGGATCTTTTCAGTCTTGTCATTACTGTGTGTTTTACTTTTCCATTGTTTAGCAGGATGAAAATGACACTTCACTCTTAAATTGAATACTGGGGCCAAAAAGCAAGTTTGAAGTAGATTTCTGCAGATTACGTCTGTAACTGGGGAGATGTGGTTGTGATGAGAGATGTGAATTGCTTGCATTGTGTTCATTGGCTCAAGAAAGTTAAAGGAAATCCTGTAGAGGTATTCAAAATTACAAGCGGATAACCAGAATAAGATTATTTCTATCAGGCAAAGCAATGCTAGCAAGCAGGTAAATTTGGGCTAAATGCTAGAAGCAGAAAGATGGAGGTTATAGGAATTATTTGCATGCCAAGTTATTGGAATGTGAAGGCAGTAGTTTGGGCAGCATTTATATGCTAATGAACAAATACACAACTAGTTTAATTTATCTCATCTGTGCAGAAGCTGACATTGTTGGAGTCTTTGAAACAAGTTGATTTTGTACAGAGATGAGAGGTACATCTGAGATCTCTCTGGGAGACTGTGTCTCCATTGTGGGAGGTTGACAGAACCCTGAGGAGCAGTGTAACACTTGTTTATAACACAGCTGATTTCCCAACAAAACTCCGATTCAGGGGAAATTTTAATTAAATGACATAGATTTTTATACAGTCCTTCACAAATTCATATATGACAAAGCAATTTATAACTATCAAGAGATAGTTCTCTTGTTTTGAAATGATGTAATTTTTGTAAAGTAGGAAATGCAGCAGTCAAACCGCGTTGTAATAATAATCAGGTATATCGACCACTTTTAATGAGATTTGTTGAAGGATAAATATTGACCAAGACACTTGGGAGAGTAAAGCTATTCTTCAAAATAGTGCCATAGAATCTTTTATTTCCACTTGGAGAGGGCATTTTAGTCTTGATTTAATGACCATTTAAAACATGGCATCTACAGCACTTCCTCAACGTTGAATGTGTTAGCCTGAATTATGTGTTCAAGTCATTGAAATTCAATTTGACATCACAAACTAGACCTTTTACATTGATGTCTTGACACCAACTACTTGGTCGCAGGATATACAATATGTACTGAAGTGTAAAAGGATACATACTTTGTATTCTGGACAGCTTAACATTTACAATGACCGGTTTAAGTGATATGCTTCAATATGTATCTCCAAATGTGAGTTTGGCAATACTTGAGATCTATTTTGACTTAAAATTAAGTTTATAACAAAGTCATGCATTGAAATGACTATTAGTATTGATTGGCACCACATTGTCGGTACACTGAAACTGTGGCCCTGTTGCAGTTCCTTTTTTCCTGTCATTTTAATGTTCTGCAAGCTGCATTTCACATTGCTGAATCGCCTGCTTTTTCCACCCTCGTCGACCTTCACCTGATATGGCCCTTATCTGTACTCCCTTAAGGCCAAGGGATGCAGACTTGAAAGGAAATGATGAACAGATTGTAGTTCAGCCTTTCCCTGTCACCGAACACATAAAGTACTCTTGGGTCCTATTTTCATAATGGAATCCCCAGCTTCCTTTCTCTGCTGGAAGAGTTTTCCTAAATACCTACCCTGATTTCTTCACCCTCACCTCTAACAATAAACTCAAACAGCTCATGGATTTCTTTATCACTAAGATTGAGACTACCTCACCAGCAGTCTCTGTTGCCTACCTTTCTTATCCTAGCCCACCGAGCTAAACTTCCTCAAAGCTTTCCACTTACCCTCATACTAAGCTAGTTTCCTTCTCTAGTTTCTCTCTTTCTGCTCGTGCCATTTGAGTTTATCATGCCAATAAGATCCACCTCCTGCTCTTTCAATTCCATTCCCACTAGACTACTGACCATTCAGCCTCCCTTCCTGGATCGTGTACTGGCTGATATTATTAATGTTTTCTCTCTTTAAGTTCTGTCCTTTTCTTCAAATCTGCCATCATCACCCCTCTCCTCAAAAATCAAGCCTTGACTTCTTAAACTTTGCAAACTATCACCTCCCCTCCAAACTCCCCCTCCTCCCCAGAGTCCCGGCATATGTCCCACTCTCCTACATTTATGCCCCAACTTTCCCAGAACTCCTATGTTTTAATCGCTGCTGTTGGATTTCCAGTTTTAAAGTGGCTCTTAGTAAAGTCATAATGACATTCTGTCTAACTGGCAAAGACAAATTAGTCCTAACTTCGTGATCTGTTTGCAGTCTTTGACATAGTTGACTGTACCATTCTCCTCCAGTAATTCTCCCCTGCCATCCAGTTGGGTCAGACTGTTCTGACCTGGTTCCATTGTTGATTATCTAAGTATAGCCAGAGAATTGCCATCAATGGCTTCCAATGTTCTCGACCCCTCCACTGTCTCTGAACTGCCATGATGTAGAGGTGCCAGTGTTGGATTGGAGTGGACAAAGTCAAAAATCACACAACACCAGCTAATAGTCCAACAGGTTTATTTGAAAGTACAAGCTTTTGGAATGCTGCTCCTTCGTCGGATAGCATTCTGAAAGCTTGCACAGGTACTCCCAAATAAACCTGTTGGACTATAACCTGGTGTGTGGTTTTTATCTAAATTGTTTGACTGCTTATCCAGCATCCAGTACTTAATGAACATAAATTTCTTCCAATTAAATATTGAGAAGACCAAAGGACCGAAGCCATTGTCTTTGATCCCTACTACAAACTCCACTTCCTTTTCACCGATTCTTTCCCTCTCCCGAGGAACAATGTGAGACTGAACCACATTGTTAATGATCTGTGTCGTGTTTGACCTTGAAATGGCTTTCAAACACATTTCCATCATTAAGACCCCTATATATCCGTAACATTGCCTAATACTGCCTCATCTATGCTATTGCAGCAGCCCTGATTTATGTCTTTGCTCCCTATTCTAACTATTCTAACATATTCCTGGCTGATCTTCCACATTCCCTATATTTCAGGTTGCCTTAAAGTTTTCTGCATAGGACTTGACGAGCACCAAATGCCAATGATACGTTTTCAATGCTCACTCGATTCTAATTAAAGAAAGCCTCAATTTTTAAAATTCTCTTTTGATTTCAAGTTCCTCACTGGCTTGGCCATTCCTTATATCTATACTTTTCTCCCAGGCTCACAGCTTGGTAAGTCCTCTAATTCTACCTTCTTGTGTACTTCTTATGTTTAATTGTTTCACCATTGGTGACATTGCCTTCAAATACATGACTCCTAAGCATTGGAATTCCTGTCCTAAATGTATCCTCCTGTCTATCTCATTTTCTTTCTTTAAGACAAATTTTCTTCAAATCTACCTCTTTCACAAATCTTTGATCACCTCTGCTCATTTGTCATATTTAGTTTCAGAATGTCTCAATGAAGCACCTCAGAATGTTATTTTCTGAAAGATGCTGTATCAATACAAACTGTTCTAGATTATGCATTTTTTTTTTAATCCTTGCAGCGAGCCCTGACCAAAACAGAGGACCTACGACAGGTGAAAGTTCTGGAGATGTGCGTAGACACACAGGATAACAGTCTTGGAAATTTTGGTAGGAATTCTGTTTATTGTAGGGAAATATTTCATCACAGCTCTTTATTCAAGTGGTCATCTCGTTTGATATCTTGTTTTTGTTATGTATTAGCATGTGTGAGTTACTGTTGCTTAGAGATGAATATTAGAATGTATTAAAAAGCACTTTATTGGTGCACGTAACTGTTTAAATTTGCATCCACTTTCTCGTGAAATTGATTTCTTTATTAAATCCAAATGAGAACTGCAGTAACATGATGAACTGAATAAACACAGTTGGACTGACGGACTCAGGGTTTATGCCCAATTCCCCCAAAATATTCTTTATCCTTTTGTTACCTTCAGTCTTATCTATTCCAAAGTCCTCCTGGTCAACTTCCCATCTTCTACACTTTGTAAACTTCAGCTCATTCAGAGCTTGTTGCCCATTTCCTTTTGTGACAACTGTTCACCCTTCATTCCCCTGCTCACTTACCTACAATAACTTACGGTCCAGAATTGCCTTAAATTTAAAATTCTCACTTTAGTGTTCAAATCCTTCATGGCTTTATCACCTTCCATCTCTGTAACCACCCACAACTGAGACAGCTCCATATCCCTCTAATTTTGGCTTTTTATTCATCTCTGATTTCTGCCTCCTCATGATTGTGTTGTTTAGGATATGACTGTTACTTTCTCTCCCTTTGACAAACCTCCATGAAGTCTAACTGTTTGACCAGCACCTAATCTCTAATGTTGCCCTGACTGACTTGAATAAATTCTGACCAGAATGAAAGCTCTCATTCTCTTTGTAAGTAGGGTGCCACCTTTCAGAAATGAGGGGAGTGAGCTCATTGGAGCTCTGGGGGCAGAGGTCCCACTGTCTGAATGCTGAGTAACAGTATAGTCTGAATTCTTGGTGTTGACCTTCTTTAATGTTCAGCTGCACCCTGGACCTTATTCTGTTTTGCCTGTTTTCCATGCTTCCTATTTTATTTGCTTCCTGTCTTTTGAGCTCTTCTCATATCCTGTATCTTATATATGTTTCTGATTCTTTTGACTTCTTCCCTTGTGACTTGTCTCCTGCCTCCATCATTTTTGGCATTTGACCATTTCCTACTCATCGCTGAGGTAATCTGTATGCTGTTCAGGTTCCTTTCCTCTGTGTTTGGCTGGTTGTTGGGTGTATTTTATCCCTCCCCATTTCCTTAATTTTTCATAGACTGTCTACCTGAAATATCAGGTAGGCAAAAGTGAGGTCAGCAGATGCTGGAGAGCAGAGTCCAGATGAGAGTGGTGCTAGAAAAGCACAGCAGGTCAGACAGCATCCGAGGAGCAGGAAAATCAGCTTTTGGGCAAAAGCCCTTCATCAGGAGGGAGGCATGGAGCCTCCCTCCTGATGAAGATAAATGGGAGGGGGGGGGGTGGGGCTGGGGAGAAGGTAGCTAAGAGTAAAATAGGTGGATGGAGGTAGGGATGAAAGTAATAGGTCGGAGAGGAGGATGGAGCAGATAGGTAGGAAGGAAGATTGGCAGGTAGGACAAGTTGGTGCTGAGCTGGCAGGTTCGAACTGGGGTAAGGTGGGGGGAGGGCCATGTTGTTCCAAAGAAGGATCGATATCCAAGCCACCAACTGGCTTATGCCTGGCCTGCTTTTTTGTTTTTTTACTTCATATTTTATCTGTTTCTTATTCACGTGCATCCTGTTAGGTGCATATTTTAAATGTTGTCATTGTTATGGTTTTTCTTTTTCTATCATCAAAGCCACTATACATAAGACACAGTATTTCCAGCATGATCTGCTTTTGCCAAACGTACATGATAGCTACAGACAATTACTCAGCCTTTGTATATTGTTAAAAATCTCACAACACCAGGTTATGGTCCAACAGATTTAATTGGCAGCACACTAGCTTTCGGAGCGCTGCTCCTTCATCAGGTGATAGTGAAAGAGCGTTGTTCCAAAAGCTAGTGTGCTGCCAATTAAACCTGTTGGACTATAACCTGGTGTATGATTTTTAACTTTGTACACCCCAGTCCAACACTGGCATCTCCAAATCCTTTGTATATTGTAACTGTATATTGTAATTTCTGAAGAAGGGCTTATGTCGATTCTCCTGTTCCTTGGATGCTGCCTGACCTGCTGCGCTTTTCCAGCAACACATTTTCAGCTCTGACCTCCAGCATCTGCAGCCCTCACTTTCTCTCTATATTGTAACTGTGACAAATAGAGATCCATTTCCACTTTTCCACCAGAGGACCATTTTCACAGGGTCAGATAATCAGTGTGGTAACATTGTAGTCCTTTCAAGCAAAGCTTCCCTGCGCATTATTAGTCCCAAATTTTAATTCTTATTAAACAGGAGACTCAAAACAACTGCAGCTCGTTTGAGTCCCTATGGGTTTCCTCTGTTATACTTCAAAGTAAAAATCAGATTTGTTACTTTTAAAATCTAAGATTGTACTGAATTTTGCCAGGTTAAAGAAGTATACATTCTTTACATTCCTGGGTGTAGTTCTGTTTTTTTGAGAGTTTTCTTTACTCAGTATATTGGATCTCCATCCTGCATGTTGCATGCTAACGTGGTTACAATTTAGCACAGCACTAAATTCAAAACCTGAAAATTGCTGCTGCAAGAAGGCAGCAAAGTGCTTTGCTTTTATGTTTTGCAGTGAGAAGAAATGTTCAGTCTAGTCACCTTGAAGTACTCTTGTGCAGCAATAGAACAACAGTGACAGAGGCCAAGTAAATGCCTTCAGAATCACAGTTGATCAATAAGCGTGGATGCTGCATAATTTAGCCTTTCTTTTACTTCACTTGCTTTTCTTTTCCATCATGACCAAACTGAAAACATGTCTAGAATTGTATTGTGTTCAGGAAATCGTGGATGAAGTTGCAAATGTAATGGAGTGAAGAAGTCTTCTAGTATTGATATTACTGTACATACTGTTATCACATTCACCACATTCCTCTGTTCATTGGCAGATTAAAAAGCAATATCTATATCAAAACCAGAAAATTGCAGTACCAATACAAAACTGAAAAGGAACACAACCATAATTGCAAAACTTAATATCAAAAAAAATTATTTTAATATTCCTAGAGTAGGCAGTATTCAGGGAAAACATTATTGGAATTAACATTGAAATTTGGTGTAAAATAGCTAAACATGTAAGGAAACTGGGCACGTTAAGCGAGTGAAATAAAACAATTTCAGTTTGTGTTTTTCTAAATAAAATTCCTTTGCCATGTCTGAACTGAAGCAAAGTTTTTAGTTCTGATTCTGTCCTGCATCCGCAGTACAATTTTTAAAGTTTATTTTTGTTTTTTTTTATGTCATCTGTGAAAATTTATTTCTGGGGCTTTCACTTTGTTTAGAATAAGAACGTTATATCCTTTTGTTTGAACTCTATATTTCATTCAGTGGTATAGTGGCAATGCCATGTGAAAACTTGCATAAACTGCATAGTTTAGAAGACTGAGCTATGAGATCAGCATTCATAAGGAAATTGATCCCAAAGACTTTCTGAATACATTGTTTGTTATTGAAATTATATGCAAGCTCTATATGTATAACTGTGACTGATTTAATGAACGGCAAGAGAAGACCTCAGAAATAGCTCAGTTTATTAGCCGATGACCAAGCCATGTTGACATTCAAAGAATGCCATGGATTTTAAACTTGATTGCTTTTTATTTGGGCACATTTTTCTCATTAAAAATTAATACAAAATCTTTGTTTACTACAGGTACTCATTTGCCCAGTTTGGTTCAACTGAAGCTGAATAGCAGTTTCATCGCATCGGTAAGGTAAGTTATCAACTTTGCCATGAAGCAATGAAAATTTGAGCTACTCCATTTTGTGCCTCTGAATGAACCAAAACTAGCAGCAGACCTTATTCATGCTGACATCTATAGTTAGCATATTTTCTCTGTCCCACCAGTTGACTTCCAGTTTGTTTGACTTGCACTATGAAGTATTCTTATTTACCATAGAAGTGAATGCATGTCTCTCACCTTTGATTTTCATATTTTGTGATCTTATCATTTTCTGTGCAGATTTACGAAAACTCAAGCTGGCATCAAACTAAAAGGCTATTGGGTCAATTTTTAATCATACCCTTTCACAATCTGAGCTCTACAATCTTCCCATTAGATTGTCCAGCTGTTTCTTAAATGAATCCAGTATTCATGCCTCACCCCTGACAACCATTCCAGCTGTTCAAGAGCCTTTGTGAAAATAAATACTTCCTGGCATCTGTTCATCTCTTGTAGTTGATACCCACTGACTTTCCCATAAAAGATGCATCGAAGCTTTGATTGTTAAAAGGCTTATGAAAGTCTACATACTCTATTTCTGATGGCTTTCCCTTGATACACCAATTTGAAATCTGGCTGCCTCAAATAAGTCTGAGGTTAACTGGAGAAAAATCATCCTTTTCTGAAACCATTAGATTATTATCATCCAAATATTCTTTTCGATTTGTGTCTGATTATGGATTTTTTTTTCATTGGCTTAATGGATCTGTGGTTACCATATTTGGCTCTGCTTAATGTACTTGTGTTTACTCTCTCTTGGGTTCTGTTTTTGCCAGGTTTGTGTCTGGTGCCAATCTTGAATTTGAGAACTACATTTCCTGTTGGGAAATGTCTGCTGGAACTGTTCCAGTGTTCTCTGACTCCAACAAAATGGCCATAAGAACATTACACATGTGGTTCCTTGTTTTAAGTATACTGGAATGTGATTCATTTCTTTAAAAGCCTGTCAACCTATTTAGAATGTTGATTAGGATATTCTTCAACCAGTGCCATACAATCTTTTCTGCCCACCTGAATAGGTGGATGGAATTGCCTTTTGATTGCCCTTTATTTGAAAGCACCTTCAAAAATGCAGCATTCCTTGGAACTGGAAATATGTTAACAGTCTACTGTTTGCTTTTATTTTCAACACTATACAATGTTCTCCCTGACTGCGGCCTTACTGTTGGAATGGTGAAAGAATGTTTTTGACATTACGTTTTGCATCTGTGGTTGTGCTTTTCAGCTTTGTATTGGTACTGTATTTTCTTGTTTTGATATAGATATTGTTCTTTTATCTGCCAATGAACAGAGAAATGTGGTGGATGAGAACACACAAACATACCCAGATCTTGTCTCCGGGCCTTAATTCAATCCCTTGCTTTTGCTAGTCGGTGAAAACAGACTTTTCTTTATGCCATTCTTCTCACTTTTCCTTGGTTTGTATTACCACTGATCAATTACTGGAAAACATGCTTCACTGATGAGGAAGACATCCACACGACTTTTTTTTTCCCTATTTCCTTTCTCTTCCTCCACCCCAGAACGGTCTGCTCAATATTGATCAAAAAACAACCCTGGGACAGATAAGTGAACCTCCAAGCTGTAGTCAAGAAGCAATGCTGATCAATATTCAAACAAACATGAACAAGGAAGTTATTACATCCAATGACCTATTAACTTGCAAGGAATGGAGAAGGAAAGTAACTTGTATTGGTTTGATCAATTCATTCAATATAATCTGATTTAAAAATGTGCATTGTTTCACATCTATTTTGTTAGTTTGTAGTAGTTCTGTGCAACGTATCAAACACTTTGCCTGACATGGTCTAGACTAGTACCTCTCTGAGGGCTAGTTAGCTGAACCATAGTAGCTTGCTGTCAGAAAACATCCACTTGTTGTGTTCATAATTTATGTTACAAGAAAAGAATTCTTAAAGTCTGAAATTCTGTCTCAACTTATCTATGTTGGGTTTTTATTTTACCGTTTATTTAAGTTGAAATGCATTGGGGCATGTTCTTGATTAGATTAGATTAGATTCCCTACAGTGTGAGAACAGGCCATTTGGCCCAACAAGTGCACACTGACCCTCCAAAGAGTAAGCCACTCAGACCCATTTCCCTCTGACTAATTCACCTAACACTCTAGGCAATTTAGCTTGGCCAATTCACCTAACCTGCACATCTTTGGACTGTGGGAGGAAACCGGAGAAAGCCCACGCAGACATGGGGAGAATGTGCAAACACCACACAGGCAGTCGCCCAAGACTGGAATTGAATCCAGGTCCCTGGTGCTGTGAGGCAGCAGTGCCAACCACTGAGCCACCATGCCAGTCTAGTTATATAAATTGTAGAACAATAAAAAACTCAACTGTAAACAGGTTTTGAGTGAATAAATTCCTTTTCTTTTTGTAAAACAATTTTGAACTATCATTAATCTGCTTCTGTGCAGCTGAAAGGGTGGAATAATTGAGCTGTGAGGTTCTGCAGGTCCCTTTGTGTATAATGCTCCATGCTGGCATCTAATGGTTCCGTTCAATAAAGGAAGGTCACATCTATCAGATTTTTTTGTTCTGCTTTAATTCCCTTCACACGCACAAACCTTCTTCTCTCCACAATACCTTTACCCTTCCTGTTAAACCACCACCACTGAAAGAAAAGTGCTGGAAGTGGCCTTGTTTTAGACTGCACCTTTGATTACTGCAGTTTGGAATATGGCTCAACAACTCTCTCTCCCTCTGCCTTTCTCTGTGTCTTTCTGTCTTTCCTGCACTGACCTCACTGTACTTCATTTGTCTGTTCCTCTCCATTTTAAAAGTGCTGTTGTTTTGACTTTTTCTCCAAAATTCCAAAACAATGCAACAGCATATAAAACAATAATTGCTGCTCTTGGAATTTGAGGAAATCATCTCCAATACATAAAATACCTCAAAAAAGGAGCAGCTGTTATAGCCAGAAAATTTTCCCATCCTTAATCTTGATTTACCCAGAATAATGGTAAGGTCCTAGGGAGTGTTGCTGAATAAAGAGACCTTGGAGTGGAGGTTTATAGCTCCTTGAAAGTGGAGTCGCAGGTAGATAGGTAAGTGAAGTAGGTGTTTGGTATGCTTTCCTTTATTGGCCAGAGTATTGAGTACAGGAGTTGGGAGGTTGTGTTGGTTAGGCTGTTGGAATATTGCGTGCAATTCTGGTCTCCTTCCTATCAGAAAAATGTTGTGAAACTTGAAAGGCTTTGGAAAAGATTTGCACAGATGTTGCCAGGGTTGGAGGATTTGAGCTACAGGGAGAAGTTGAATAGGCTAGGGCTGTTTTCCCTGGAGCATCGGGGGCTGAGGGGTGATCTTATAGAGGTTTATAAAATCATGAGTGGCATGACTAGAATAAATTTCCCTGTGGTGTGGGGGTCCAGAACTAGAGGGCATAGATTTAGGGTGAGAGGGGAAAGAGATAAGAGACTTAAGAAGCAACCTTTTCATGCAGAGGGTGGTACATGTATGGAATGAGCTGCCAGAGGATGTGGTGGAGGCTGGTACAATTGCAACGTTTAAAAGGCACCTGGATGGGTATATGAGTAGGAAGGGTTTGGAGGGATATGGGCCAGGGGCTGGTAGATGGGACTAGATTGGGTTGGGATATCTGGTCGGCATGGCCGAGTTAGACTGAAGGGTCTGTTTCCATGCTGTACATCTCTATGACTCTACAACTGACTAAACCCAATGAGGAGATGGTGACACAGTGTTGAAGTCACTAGACTAACAATTCAAAACCCCAAGCCAAGTCTGAGGGTGCACGTTTGCAGATGGTGAAATTTGAATTCAACAAAAATCTGGAATAAAGACTTAACTTAATGGTGACGATTGTTGGGAAAACCCATCTGGTTTACTAATGTCTTTTAAGGAAGGAATCTGCCATCCTTCCATAGTCTGGCGTCGGCTCCAGACCCACAGCAAATACAGTTGACAGTTAACTACCCTCTGGGCAATGAGGGATGAGCAATAACCACTGGTCTGTCAAATGATGCTTGTGTCCTGTGTTTAAATATAAAATAAAACAATTGAAATAAAATGTTGTGTGAAAGATGGCTCTTGCAACATTCTGACTGGGAGTCTCTCCGACACATTCATACACAGACACACACTCACATGATCAAATATCTGCTTCAGCAATAGGGCTTCCTGTGTTTTTAAAGTGGGTTTAAAGTATTACCCTTTTTGCCTTGTAAAAGCTAATGTTTTTGCATGCTGTGAGTGCTAACTGTCTGCCAGATTCTGCAGATTTTGTTTTACTACTTTGTTTGAATGAGTATAATGTTTTACTACCTTCTTTTCAACATTTTTTTGCTATCTCAGAAGTTTAGCCCCTTGAGCAATACTATCATTTATAATTGATGACAATTGGCAGGTTCCTACAGATTGCAATTATCTTTTATATGGCTTTGTTGTAGGAGATATTTACATAAATGCATGATGTGTAATTTTGAAGCAACTCATTTTGGGTTTAACAGTTTAAGTCTTTGCTAGTAATCTTCCATGGATGTTGACAATCCAAGTAGGGCCAGTGTCTCCCCTTTTTATAATTACAGAAATATTTCAAACATTTTTCGAAGTGGCTTAGATATTAGTATCTGATTATGATTTAACAAATCAAAATCTGATCAGACTTTACTTGATCCACTGTCTAGGAATTGGAAAATAACAAGCAGAGGCTCATTCTAAATTTTTTTTATTTTCAACCCTAATTAGACTATTTTAATAGGGATATTTAAACATAAATATATAATTTATGAATTATAATGTCACCATAATAACAAATCATAGAAATTTACAGGACATAAGGAAGTCATTCAGCTGCTGTTGCCTTAGCTAGAAAACTTAAAAAACTAAACCAGCTGTCCTGTTTTCTCGATGATTCTGTATCTTTCTCCATTTTAATATTTTTCCTGTGAATGTGATTGACATCCTTCCCTCCACATACATTATTGACATTAACAAATCAAATCTATTGGACATGGCATACCTTCATCTGATGCACCTTTTGCAGAAAGCTGAAGATGCCAGACAGGTTCTGCCACAAGTGCTGCACATGAAATTCTATTACAGGTATTGTGGAGTTGTTGAATTTTTAGTATTGATGCCTATTGCTAAACTCTTTTAGCGACCAATCACCATAGTGCATGCAGACCTACAGTCAATGTTGCCATTTCCCTCTGTCATGGCAAGTGTCTCCCAATGTGAGAATTGATGTTTAGGATTTTCCTATTTCATCAGCAAATATCCCTGAAAAGGGACAATGGATTTTAGCCCAATCTAATAATGATCCTGGAACAAACTGCTGTCTGCTTTCTCTCTCCACAGATGCTGTCATACCTACTGAATTTCTCTAACACATTGTGTTTTTATACAATACCAATCCACCTCGATCTGCTATTATTTTCAGAACTAGGTCCTGGTCTACAGTTAGTTCTAGTAATGGCACTACCACCTCCTCTAATCAACCTACATTCTCATTCAGAACCACAGAGTAATATAGCACTGAAAAAGACCATTCCACGGCCCATTGCATCTTTGTTATTTCTTTGGTTGAGTTATCCATTTATCTATTGAACTTCAGCTGATGTTTAACCAGGGTTTCAAAGACATTTTGTACTCCAATTTCTCAGAAATTAATACCAAAAATCTCACTTGTGTTCACTAACCGTCTTCTCAACTTGTGTCTTCTTCAAAGCTTGGGACATTTCTCGCGCTCTCTGTTCCTGTGCCCTTTTAAAATGATATTATTTCATCATCATGACAGTCCTAATTCTTAAGAGAAGTATGAAGTGTGATATTTCTGTTAAATTGTATCTGATATGCATCCATTTTACTAATCTGCCTATGTCCTCATGAAATCCATTACTGTCTTCGTTATTCAGTACATTTCTGAGCTCAGAGTCCTCTGAAAACTCTGAAATTATGCCTTGTGTAAAGTCCAAGTCACAGAATATAATAAAGAAAGGATGTCCCATCACTGAATGCTGAGGAACATCACTGAGTACTTAACCCCAGTTTGAAAACCAACAGTTCACCACACTGATTTGTCTGTTAGCTACTGTCCCTTTACTTCTGTTGGCTTTAATTTTGCTAATGAACCAATTATGTGGTACTTCATTAAACGTGTTTTGTAAGTCTACATACAAACAGCATCACCTGAACTGACCTTATCTGTTACTTCATCAACAAACTTGGTCATGTTGGTCAAACATAACTTCTCTTTAACAAAACTGTTCTAACCTGATTTTCCAAGTGCTAGTTAATTTTGTTCTGGATTATTATCTCAAAAAGGTTTATTTACAAACAATAATAGGAACCAATGTTTGTAAGTGTTGACACCTTTGCTTATAATATTTCAAATATAACTTTAGATATAGAAGATAGAATTGCTTAGGGATGGGAAATCTAACTTTTCTTTAACTATACTTAGACTTTGTGCCAATAAAAGCACTTTACTAATTTAGTTTATGTAATCTGTTAGCTTTTTATCATGCATCCTTTTAGTTTTCATAATTTCTCTATAAACTTCATTTAAGTTTGTGAACTCCATTCTCATCCTATGTTTTAAGTTTGCATTTGAATTTAGTTTTAATGCAACCCCTTGGAAAATCCTTGAGTTCTAACCTTGAGTTTGAATTCTTTACAAAATTAATATAACCACTGTACATCCATGTTAGCTTTTCTATCTCTCCTGGAAAAGTGATAAGTGAGCATGTTATGTTCCCTGGTCTGTCTGATAGTTTGTAGCTATTGTATCACATCTTTCCAAAGTTATTAATGCTTCAAATTTAAAACATTGCAAAAATGGTATAATGCCCTTCTAAACAAGCTTCTGATATTTGAGACACTGAGGAGTCTCCTCAGAAATGGTGCAAGCAGCTGGTAACTAGCTGTTTCTGACATGTTTCTGGGAATTCTTCTGGACTAGTTCTTTTCTCAAATGCTGTTTATTGCCTCTGTACCATGTAACCTCAGACTATATTGATTGTCATCTGAATTATCACCAGCCAATGATCTTAGTCCTGTCTTTATGTCACACTTGAACATTGAGCTATCACTTCCCTTCAGTGCAGTACTGTGTGAGGTACCTTCTTTGGAATTAGAGGTGCAAACCATTGGCTCCCATCTGCTTTTCCAAGTGGGCATAAAAGATCCTATGGCTTTGACAAATTTAACCTGGTGTACTGGCCAGCAATTATTCCTCAAACAAATTATGCAGTCATTTAATTGATTACTGTTTATGGGACCTTGCTATGCTCTATTGACTGCTACATTTTAACATGCTGACAGTTAACACTTCAGAAGTGTTTAATTGAGTCCAGTGAGCCTGACGTCGGTGGTGGGCAAGTTGTTGGAGGGAATCCTGAGGGATAGGATGTACATGTATTTGGAAAGGCAAGGACTGATTAAGGATAGTCAATATGGCTTTGTGCATGGGAAATCATGTCTCCCAAATTTGATCAAGTTTTTTTGAAGAAGTAACAAAGAGGATTGATTAGGGCAGAATGGTGGATGTGATCTATATGGACTTCAGTACTGCATTCGACAAGGTTCCCCATGGGAGACTGATTAGCAAGGTTAGATCTCATGGAATACAGGGAGAACTAGCCATTTGGATACAGAACTGGCTCAAAGGTAGAAGACAGAGGGTGGTGGTGGTGAGTTTTTTTCAGACTGGAGGTCTGTGACCAGTGGAGTGCCACA
The DNA here is from genome assembly GCF_004010195.1 of Chiloscyllium plagiosum. Classification (NCBI taxonomy): domain Eukaryota; kingdom Metazoa; phylum Chordata; class Chondrichthyes; order Orectolobiformes; family Hemiscylliidae; genus Chiloscyllium; species Chiloscyllium plagiosum. Next base: position 31,225,415 of record NC_057725.1, read on the forward strand.
AGGATTGGTGCTGCGTCCACTATTTTTCATCATTTATATAAATGATTTGTATGTGAGCATAAGAGGTATAGTTAGTAAGTTTGCAGATGACACCAAAATTGGAGGTGTAGTGGACAGCGAAGAAGATTACAACAGGATCTTGATCAGATGGGCCAATGGGCTGAGAAGTGCAGGTGGAGTTTAATTTAAATAAATGTGAGGTGCTGCATTTTAGGAAAGCAAATCTTAGCAGGGCTTATAGACTTAATGGTAAGGTCCAGGGAGTGTTGCTGAACAAAGAGACCTTGGACTGCAGGTTTATAGCTCCTTGAAAGTGGAATCACAGGTTGATAGGATAGTGAAGAAGGCTTTGGTATGCTTTCCTTTACTGGTCAGAGGATTGAATACAGGAGTTGGGAGGTCATGTTGCAGCTGTACAGGACATTGGTTAGGCCACTGTTGGAATATTGCGTGCAATTCTAGTCTCCTTCCTATTGGAAAGATGTTGTGAAACTTGAAAGGATTCAGAAAAGATTTACAAAGATGTTTCCAGGGTTGGAGGAATTGAGCTATAGGGAGAGGTTGGGGCTGTTTTCCCTGGAGCGTTGGAGGCTGAGGGGTGACCTTATAGAGGTTTATAAAGTCATGAGGGGCATGGATAGCATAAATAGACAGTCTTTTCCCTGGGCTGTGGGGGTCCAGAACTAGAGGGCATAGGTTTAGGGTGAGAAGGGAAAGATATAAAAGAGACCCAAGGGGCAACTTTTTCAAACAGAAGGTGGTACTTGTATGGAATGAGCTGCCAGAGGAAGTGGTGGAGGCTAGTACAATTCCAACGTTTAAAAGGCATCTGGATGGCTATATGAATAGGAAGGGTTTGGAGGGATATCAGCCATGTGCTGGCAGGTGGGACTAGATTGGGTTGGGATATCTGATCGGCATGGACGAGTTGGACCAAAGGGTCTGTTTCAGTGCTATACATCTCTATGACTATAACTCTAAGTCCTTTGGGGCATTTTGAGGCCGTGCAAAGCATTATGTAAATGCATGTTTTTTTTAGAAAATTGAGATAAACTTTCACTGTTTCAGGACACCACTCTCTATCATTTTAAAATAAATGTAAGTCCTGCTGTGTGCTGCTGGTTCATGGTTAAATATATTGCCATGATATAAGTGGACAGAATACCCTAATAATCATGCTCTTCCACATGTTATTACAAAATGTATAAATTTGAAAAGTCTCTGTGGCCACCATAGTTAAAACCTTGCCTGACCGATGGCTACTCACGACAAAAGTAATTCACAGCAAGGTTCTTTATTTACAGAAAATAGCTTTTTTTTATCAAAACACACTTAACTTTGACAGAAGAAAAGATTGCTAATCTACTATTATGCAATTCAAACTATACCCATTCCAAAACCCCAAATCCACACTCTCTCTGTGTGTCTGTCTGTCTGTCTCTCTCTCTCTCTCTCTCTCTCTCTGTCTCTTCCTGTGTCTCTCTCAGTGTAACAGACAGTGTAACACACATATCATAGTGATACACAGCACGGAAACAGACCCTTCGGTCCAAGTCTTTCATGCCGAACAGACATCCTAGATTAATCCAGCCCCTTTGGCAGCACTTGGCCCTTCTCCCTTTAAACCCTTCCAAATCATATACCCATCCAAATGACTTTTAAATGTCTTTATTCTTTTTTCACTGATACTATAAGGTAAACAAAATTGTAATGCAAAGCTCAAAAAAATGCAGCATGTTGTTTTAGATTGGAAAACTCCCCTGTTATTTCAGTTTTGGTTGCACAACTTCCATTTCAGTTTATAGTCTTTAATAAAACCAATTTCTTACAGGGTGCAATGGATTGTTAATGTGCGGTTGTGGAAGAATCATTCATTATCTGCTGCTCTATACATAAACGATTACACAGGCATGTATTATTTGGAGATGCTGATGTTGGACTGGGGTGTACAAAGTTAAAAATCACACAACAGGTTATAGCCCAACAGGTTTAATTGGAAGCACTAGCTTTCAGAGAGCTGCTCCTTCATCAGGTGGTTCACCTGATGAAGGAATAGCACTGCAAAAACTAGTGCTTCCAATTAAACCTGTTGGGCTATAACTTGGTGATGTGTGATTTTTAACTTTGTACAGGCTTGTATAGCTGTAATGCCTCTAGCAGTACAAAAAATCATCCTGAATGTAAATTTTTTTCTGAGATAAAGTGGCAGTTCAGTTGACCACTCATAATACACTGCAATAGTAACTATACTTCAAGAGTGCTTCATTGACTTTAAAGTATTTGGGGAGTCCTGAGATCATGAAACACGTGTTATAAATGGACGTGATTTTATCTCCTGTCGTTGCACTGGGCAAAGAAGAGCGAATTGTTCTGATTCTCCTCTGACCTGATATGTTCCGTGAGGTTGTTTTCTCCCCACATTTAAGTCATTGCCAACTGGTGTTATCAAGTTTTACTTAAGTACAGTAGCAGTATATTCCCTATACAATGTGGGCAATAGAATAGTGTTCAATTGTCACCTTCACCAGAGTGCACAAACAGGCCAGAATACATAGCTAAATGGAATTCTGAGTACAACATCTCTCCTTTGTCAATTGTATTTCCAGCCAAATGCTCCAGCAACAAACCTGAGCTGAGTAGATACAATTATACTGTCCTTATCCTGAGAACCTTGGAAATCGTGCAGCATTGTGTGTGAAAATTAGCAAATATGTGGCAGCATTCATCAATGAGATGGTGACATCAGCTATCTTGAGAGATCCTCCACAATGTGTGTGGGACTGCAGCTGCTTCCCAGGTGCCACCTAACCCAAAGTGAACATAATATCAAAGTATGAAAATGACAGGTAAAAACTAACGAGCCCATCAAACGTGTCCCAAATTCAGTGAAACATAGAGCCGCGAATCAAGGCAATTCACTCAAGCACTTGGGGAGTGGATGGTGAGAAAACAGCAAAGAGAATGATGCAGCTCATCCAATATTTGTGGTTCAAATATTTCTAGATGCATTGGGTGTTAATAACCGCAGTGCATTAATTTTGCTGTTGTTCTCTGAGCAAATTCTAACATTTTTCAGTGGTAATCAATGCACTTAAAATTCCACAGTGGATTTCTAGTGTTACATGTCATAAAATCATAAGACAAAGAATATGTCTGCACTTAAGGTTGTGGCTGCATTCCTGAAAATCATGACAACATTTAGTGAAACATTGGTTTTACCATCTTGCTGCTTTCTTCTGGAAGTTCCTGTTTATGATCCAGATTGAGCCTGAAACTGGAACTCCGATATTGTGGAAGTCTTAATTTTGGTGGTTCAAAAGTGCTGCAACCTTTACAAACCACGTTTGTTTTAAAAGCCATGTCCTATTCTCTTCTTTCCTCTCTTGAACTCTTGCTCGTAGCAAAGATTTGAGAAAATTCAGGCGCTGCGAGGCAGCAGTGCTAACCACTGTGCCACCGTGCCGCCCACTGTGCCACCGTGCCGTCCAAAATAGTAGCAAGGCAAGGCCAGCTTTGAAACTGAAGGGGAAGAGGCCACAACCCAGAGGTCAGGAGCATGGAAGAAGCCTTAACGAAGAAGGCTGGAGTACGTGAAGTGTCAATTGGTTCAATTAGCAAACACTATTAACAGGAATTCCATTATGTTCAATGAATTGCAGGCGTCATTAACTTGGTGGTTGTTTTGCTTTAACAATGATAAACAGGGCATTTTTAAAGGAGAACTTAAGGATTGAGGTCGTAACTCCACTTCCTTGCCTGCCAAATCTTCAGCTCCCTTCTCCATCAAAAATCTGTTATTCAGCCTTGAATGTATTCACTATTCTCGACTCCACTGCTTTTGTTTTAAGATGGAAAAGGTAATATCCTATTGTAAGTAAGCAATACTCAATATTCATTCTGGGATAGAGATGGTTTCAGCAAGGATATATTTGTGTTCTATTCTGAACAGACTTGAGAAGGTACAGTTGAGCTGTTTGTTAGTGCTCTCATTATGGCATTATGTAATGCCTAGGATCATTTACTGCCTTGAACACAATTTTGTGCAGAATGTTCTCTGCATGAAAACCATACTTGATATTGATAAAGATAATGGCAACTGTTTCATTTGTCAGTGTTGGCATCTGTAACAGAACATGAAAAATAATAGATCTTAAATTGGACAGCTTTCTTCCACAAACATTCAAAAATGAGTTGCTTGGATACCTTCATAATTTTGCATAATGTGTGAGGAAAGAATGAATTTTCAGCAGTGTGAAATGCAAATTGGCCTGTAGTTTTGGATAACTTAATATTCCAAGTTAGTGGTGGCTTTCTTTGGAAAGTAGGTTATTGTGTGGAATCAAATTTATACTATGCTTTTTGGTTGCCCAACTTGTGTTATGGTCAGGACAACTGTAAAATATGAAGTATCAATTTTCAATTTGCATCACCTAATTTTAATACCTGAAAACTTAGTGGACAAAAGTATTTTAAAGGACAAGCACTGACCTAAAATGGCTGAGGGGTCATCTGACTACATTTTGAGGCAAGTTCAAGAACCAATTTGAAATAGATTCATAGGTATTTATAGCACAGAAGGAAATCATTCAGCCCATCATGCCTGTGCCACTCTTTAAAGATCTGACTACACTAATACCATTTGCAGGCTTTTGACCTGAGCCCTGAAGACTGTGGCAACACAATATCTAAATCGTATTTAAATTTTAAGACCGCTTCTGATCAACTACCCCTCTAGGGCTCCCAGCACCCTCTGAGTGGAAAGATTTCTCTTCAACTCTCTCCACAGCCTTCTACCTCCTACCTTAATCCTGTGCCTGATGGTTATTGACCCCTTAACTAATAGAAGACTGATCCAAAAATTGGCATGGTGGCTCAGTGATTGGCACTGCTGCCCCTGTCAGGGACCTGGGTTTGATTCCACCCTTGGGCGATTGTCTGTGTGGAGTTTGTGCATTCTCCCTGCGTCTGCGTGGGTTTCCTCCAGGTGTTCTGGTTTCCTCATCCAGACCAAAACATGCAGGTTAGTGGAACAGCCATGCTAAATTTCCCATAATGTGCAGGGATGTACAGACTAGGTGGATTAGCCATGGGATTTGCAGTATTACAGGGATAGGATAGGGGAGTGGGTCTGGTTGGTATGTTCTGTGGAAGGTTGGTGTGGGCTTGATGGGCCGAGTTGCCTGCTTCCACACTGTAGGAATTTTATGATTCTATAATCCTCATGTCCACCTTCTTGCCATTTTTCCATAACCCTTGATTCCCTTACTTGTTAAAAAATCTGTGTGTGTCAGCTTTGATCCCTACATTTAAGTCCAAATCATTAGGATACACCACAAACAGCAAGGGCCCAAATACCAATCCCTGGAACAGACTTCCACTCATAGAAACATCCCTCTACCATTATAATCTGCTTCCTACCTCTCAGCCAATTTTGGATCCAAAGTGCCACTTTGCCTTGGGTTGCATGGAGTTCTTGATTAGTTTACCATGAGGGACCTCCTCAAAAGCATGGTTAAAGTCCATATAGACCATATCAAATGCATTACCCTCATCAACATTCCTCATTACTTCCTCAAACGTTTTGATCAAATTTGTCAGACTTTGCTTTCTTTCAACAAATCCATGTTTGACGATCCACGTCTCATCAAATGCAGATATATTCTTTCTCTCAGAATTGTTTCTAATACCCCCACTGGCAGGACTGGACTGTACTGTAATTTCCTGATCTATCCCTTCCTTTTTTTTATAATAGGACAATGGCAGCAGTCCTCTGACATCTCGCTTGTGGCCAGAGAGGTTATAGAAATTACTGCCAATGTATCTAATTTCTCCTTCCTTGCCTCCCTTAACACCATTTCCAGGCCTACAGATTTATGCATTTTTAGGGCTGCTAACCCGAGTAGTTCATCCTCTCTCTGTTTATTTCTCCTAATGTTTTACAGTCCTCCACTCTGATGTCTGTACGTGCACCATCATTTTCTATTGAGAAGAGCAATGCAAAGTATTCACTGAAGACTGTGCCCCCATATTCTGTTTGAACACATATACATTGCCTCAGTGGTCCCAAGCAGGCCCTACTCTTTCTCTAGTTATTCTGTTGCTCTTTATATATTTAAAGAAAACCCTTTGAGTTTTCCTTTATTCTATCCATCAATACTTTCTCATGTACTCTTTGCTTTCCCAATTTCCTTTTTAAGATCTCGCTGCACTTTTTATACTCCTCTAAGGCCTCTGCCACATTGAACCCTTTGTATCTGCTATAAACACCTTTTATTTTTAAATCCTAAAAGGTTCTCTGGTCTTGATTCCACCTTTTGTCTTTACCAGAACATATTTACCATATTCTCTGGCTATTTTTTTAATTCCTTGATTTTCTGTCACTGCTCTGACACTGTTTATTTGCAACTAGCTGCTCCTAGGCCGTTGTGCTGAATAATATCTAAGTACAATTAACATTTCTCCAGTTTAAAACTTTTATTTTAGCCCATTCCAATCCTGTTCCATAACGATTCTAAGCTTAAATGAGTTATGGTCACTATCTGCAAAATGCTCTTTACTAATATACCTTCCACCTATCCTGGCTCATTTCCAAATGTCATGTCCAGAATTTTTCCTTCACTTGTTGAGTTTTCAATATATTGGCTTAAAAAAAAGATGAGTGCATTGAAATGACCATTTTATCTGATGATATTAAAACCAGTGAACTGAGCCAGGGTCAATAAACTAGCATCTCCTATTTCGGTATGATAGGTGCCAAACATTGTACTTGAAAAGTTGCCTGTGGCATTATTGGAAGATGCAATGAAGCCAAATTTGAGAGTATATAAATTAATCCTATTACATACAGAATGAGAAAAATAAATGAAAATTGGCAACAGTAAGGACTGGAAGTCTCTGTCTCTCTATTTCCTCCTCATCTCAAATGGTGCCCAGTGGAAAAAACAACCAATTACTGAAACTCGAGTATTCACACATTTTGTGACAGCTCTTGCCAGTTAAGTAACCAGTCTCAACTGATACCACTCACCAGTTAAATAATAGGCCTCAAGTCAAAATCCAACGCCTCAAAGACTCCAAGGACTTTTAAACAATGTAATCTTTATTCTTGTCTGTTTCATATTCTCTCCTTTTTAAACTTTGGAATTGTATTTGTGTGTGCTTTTGGTATTGCATTTTATTAATTTTCTTGATGTCAGTAAATAATAAATTTCTTTTTTTTCACTTGAGAGAAACCTTGAAATTGGTTCCTTTGAAAGAGCTATCTAATTTTATCACTCCCCTACTCCTTCAGCATAGCTCTGCAAATTGTTCGCCTTCAAGTATTTATTCAGCACGGCTTAAAAGTTACTATGAATATTCCTAGTGCTGTCATTTCAGATAATGCATTTCAGGCAAATAACAGTGTTAATAATTGTTTTTATATATTTATCTGGAAGACCTTGATAATAAATGCAATGCCTCACACCAATATGCCACTTTTTGGTATTTAATTACTTTGATTCAGAACCTCTTTAAAATACTAGATTTTGTGACTTTACCATTCTTGTGCAGTAGCACCAAACTACGAGAATGTCGTTGATATTTTGTGCCCTTGAAAATAATGCATTCTACTTATGCCTCTCAGACTACCAGAGAACCATAGAAAATATAACTTTTAGGTGACAGTGAAAGTATTTTACGTAGAATATATGCAGCATTGAGTATTTCTCTGTTTCTTCATTATTTTGCTTAATAGCCTTTTGCAACATTTTGAATATCTATGTCAGCTAGGTTATCAATGGCCACTTGACTAAAGCTAAATGTAGGTATAATTTCTTCTATTTGACTCCCCTGACGGGTACATTAAACTACGACAGAAATTTCAGAAGTTTATAGTTACCTGCTTGCCAGAGTCAACAACTACACATTTTGATCAAATGTTTACTTCCATTTTAAATGTTCATATTGATAGTTTCAATATAATATTCACATGTGACAAAAATTCATGACAGCAAGAGGTGATTCAGATACAAAGCTCTCCATTTTTTGTTTCACTGGCCATGTCACTGATTTTCTTTCTTAAACTTTTATCTTTCTGTGTCATTGTCAAATATAACGATAACTGGAGTTGTCTATGCCTGTGACAGCAGTTCAATAAAATCATTGCCATGATATGTTTTGGTAGACCTCCATTCACCGAGAGTAAGTTTCTCCGCACCCATGGGATTTTGAGAACTTTTTAAAATTGTCTCCCACAGTTTCTAACATAATTTTAATGAATTGCAACCTTTTTACTTCTGGCTGTATCTTGCTGTTGTCCATCTAATGTTGGAATTGTCTAAAGAGATTTACAATGTAAACTGCACTATCTATTAATGAATGATATTCTGATGTCCTTCTGTGCATTGTTTGGTGAATTGAGAGGAAAGAAGAGAGCAAGTTTTTGTTTCTCTTTTGGCTGTCCTGGATGGTGTACATCAAAGCATCAGTGCAAAACCTCGAAATCAATACTAAAATCATGGGTGCTTCAGTCTTTAATTTCATACTATATTTGAATGGTACTGCAGGGCTCAGCTAGCTTTTATTATCCTCACACTGTACCTCAGCTGTCTTCTGAGATGAGCTATTAATTTCAAGAGGTTATAGATTCAAACCTCTTTCCAGAGATTACAAAAACTACAATGACATTTCAGTGTACTACAGAGGGAATGCTGTATCATCAGAATTACTATATTTAAACTGAAATCCCCAAGTATCTGTTTCAGGTAAAGTTGAACAATTCCATTCTACCATACAAAAAGCAGTAAATTAGCTTGGCATCCTGCTTTCTCCTTACCCCTTCCACTATCACTACCAAAGCGGGATCATTTGTTGGTTTGCTGCTGTGGAATTTTGCTTTGTGCAAGTTGGCTGACATGTTTACCTGTGGGACAGCAATAACTTTTGCATTTTTCCACCTCTTTCTTTCCCTATTGAAATCATTTCAAGTTATTTTTTTCACAAGCTTTTGTTTACATCTGAGGTTCTTTCTTTGAGCATGATATCTATTTGTGAAATGCATTTGTATTAAAGAAGTTGTAGAGGTGAAAATTGTTGTTGTTGGCATTTCAAGTATGTTGGCTGTGAAGAACTTGGGTTCACATGAAGGTGTAACAGATTCTATATAAATTTCCATTTCTTAGTTCTTTATTGAGCCTGAGTAAAGTAATACTTCGGTATGAACTCTTGGATTGTTTCCAATAATTACTTCAACAGAATGTATTCTGCAACTTTTCTACAAGTTATGAAAATAATATTTAAGATTCAACAGCTTGGAAATTGCCTGGTAGAAATAATTGCCTTTTAATTTTCTCCAATTGAATGTCCAGGGATCTTGGGACATCATTAACAAAACTGCAGGTGCTCTGGATGGCTCGCTGTGGCCTTAAAGACTTGGATGGAATTCCTTCCTTCTGTTCATTAAAGGTAATTGATTTATGAAGTGAATCTTAAGCCTATAATCATGGGAGCAATATGACATTGAGGCTTTAATTAATCAAGACCACAAATTAATTCAGACTAGTTTTAAGATAAGGAAATTAAGGGTTTTGAGCAATGAAGATATATTATTTTGGATTGTACTCTCTTAAAAATCAGATTTGATGAACAAAATTCAGGTTGTGCAGCAGCTGACCAAGCTTACTTTTGTAGCTCACCATTTGTTTGCTGAGACAATAGTAAAGTTATTCTACTGTTGTGCTTTCTTCCCATAACTGTATATCAATTCTAATCTACTGTCATGCACTGTTCTATATCCAGCCTAAACTAATCCTACTCGCACACTCTCCTGGTAGCACTGTATGAATCTTAAACAAATTTTATTCTTCCAATCTCTCTCCCTACATAGTCCTGTATCAATCCTAAACAGATCTCTATCCTGTATCTCTCTGCACACAGCCATGTATCTATCCCAAACTATACCCATGGCCCTATGCTCTTTGTATGGCCCTAATCCCATTTATACCTGCCCTGTGTTCTCTCCATTGTCGAATATCAATCTCAAGCTAATTTCATTGCCTCATGCTTTCTCCTTGTCATAAAACAACAGATCTAGGAGCTAGTTTGGAGTGGGCAATACATTTTTTAGAAGAACAGTTTTAACATGATGGGAAGAAAGGGGAGATATTCATTTCTTGGAGGGTGCACTTTGCCCAACAGAGGCACCCCTCGAGAAATAGTACTCTATTTCCTATCTACCTATCAAACCCACATACCTGTCCCATCCCTATTGTGGGCAAATGCTCCCCACCCAATATCCTTGCCTTCCCTCCCTTCATTGTAGGTCCGCCTGTATTTCTAGCAGCAGTCACAATTAAGCTGTGGTGCTGGCAGAACTGGCCAATCACCAGTAGTCCAACTCTCCAACACTTCACTCTTCTGGCAAAATGTTAAGGTGGGCTTGTTTCTGATCCATCTACTTGTGAACAACTTTACTTTTGGCGGTGTGGGGTTTGCATGCCATTATTTTCCCAGGCACCACAGTAGTTAAAGAGGCATGAGTTGCAGCAAATGCTTTTTATTTTAGAAACAGGGCACATTTCGAAACAGAAAAACCACCACATTTATATCACGTTGGTGAGGTCATAACTAAATTATTTCATGTTCTCAAAACCTGCTAATGTTTGTCTCTAACGCAGGTATTTTACATCAAATAATTCACCATATGTAAGAAACTTTGAGATGTGGCAACACAAAACTGAAAATTCAAGTCAAATTACATAATACAGTTCAGTATTAAATCATATAATTGACAAAGTTTGCCACAATTGCAACTTATTTTTCCCTCAAATAGCAGCTCCAAATAGAGTGCAGATTCATTTGCAAAGACTTTCATCACTTCAATTTTTCATTCCCAGTTAGGTGAATACTTCTTTGTAGAAAAGTTTAAAATTGGTTTCTCCAGCTTGCAGTCCCTTTCCATCTTTTGCTGACCCTTGTTCATTTTACATTGCCTTGCTTCCCACTCTAAGGCCCCTCATTCCTCATTATAGCCTCTGTTCATTGTCCTTTCCAGTTCCTCTATCTCTCTCTTCCCACCCTACGTCCCCTTTCCAGCACTCTTATCTACTACACCCCCACACCTTTCCAGCATCCTCACTCTCTCTCCCCCTACCCCTTTTCTAGTGTCTCCTAGCCTTGTCTGCCTCACTGGTTCCTCACCCCACCACACTCCACTTTTGGAGCCTCACTTCTGGCCTTGGGCTTGTTTCTTAGCCTCAGACTCTTGATCTTGCTGCCCTTTCTAATGACTTTATTTCCTATTTCTGCCCCTGATCGTGCTGACTGCTGACAGTATCTTTGCTGCTCCAAGCGCAGGCTAGTTCTTTCCTGTAATTGAAAGAGCAACTCCTTTGATTTTCTTTCTGTTATGTTTATGTGAGTGACTACTCTCTGGTGACTCTCGTGAACACATTTTCCAGGGTGATCTGGGCTTTCAGGGATGATTTCACCCACTGCCCCCAAATATTTTGAGTGCTACATGCAGCAATTGTGCTTCAATTTCTCTCTGTGGTGAAACATTTTATGTTTCTCAGTCCTGTGTGTGAATAAAATCCTCCACACTTTCTCAGTGACAATTTTAAACTCATAACACTTTGTCAATACAAAAGAAATAATAGCTGTTCAGTAATACAGAACTTGCTGGGGAAAAAACATTTTGTCAAAGCGTTTTGTCTTGCACTAATCAAGACCTTTGCAAGAAGAATATTTCAAGGGATGTATTCAATACAGCATGAGTGAGAGTGCTGATTGGTTGACGAGTGGACTCTGATTGGTAGAGGCACTCCGATGGAGAATGAACCAATTAATGATAACTGACAGTTGACTGCCAGGCTTTGTTTAAATTTTAAACCAATAAGATGAATGATTGGCCAGGGCAGTGCAATGAGGAATGAATCATCAATTGACTGTCACCTATGTTGTTGAGTTTAACCAGGTGCAGTATAATGTACATATTCTTTCTGCCTGCAAAGAACAGGGCCCATTATTGTTGTTGTTTTAATGAATTTCCATTAAACTATAAGATATAGGAACAGAAGTAGACTATTTAGCTCATCAAGTCTGCTCACCATTCAATGGGATTATGGTTGATGTGATAATCCTCAAATCCGCTTATCCTCATAACCATTGATTTCCTTACTTATTAGAAATCTGCCTTTCTCTGCCTTGAATATAATTAATGATCCACCTGAACACCTCTCTGTGATTAGAAATTCCAATATTGACTACCCTCTGAAACAAAGAATTTCTCCTGATTTCGGTCTTAAATAGGCAACCTCCTTTCTCTGAGGTTAAGCCCTCTGATCCTTGAATATCCCACAAGGTTTGTCAGGTCTCCTAAGAATCCTATATGTTTCAATGTTCTCTCACTTTTCTAACTACAACGAGTACATTCCAACATACTCAACCTTACCTCCTCAGACTTGGAGATGTTGGACTGGGAGGGACAAAGTTAAAAAAAAACACACACAACGGCAGGTTATACATCAACAGGTTTATTTGGAAGCACTAGGTTTTGGAATGCCACTCCATTAGGTGGTTGTAGAGATTAAGATCATGCTCACAGAATTTATAGCCAAAGGAGTTCAGTGTCATGGAGATGAAATACAGTAAACAATCTTAGATTAAAGCTTTCATCTTTTATATTGGGATGTGCTGGTTTCTGTTCTTTGATATGTAAATCCCAGAACTTCTTTCAAGTTAGTTCAGCATTTTGAACAATAGGTGTGAAGTCTGTCTCTGTCCCAATGCTATGTCAGGCTGACAAAACCTCTATAGTTTTACATGGATTCATGTGGTTTTTGAGCAAAATAAAAAATGTAATTCTGTAAAAACAAATTCATCTGATAAGCTTATGTGTGCGCATATAGGAGCGACTGTGTGTGTGTGTGTGAGAGAGAGAGAGACAGATAGACAGTTAGTTAGTTAGTTAGTTTATGGTGAGGTGGGATCACCTGTAGTGTGACATGAACCCAAAGTCCCGGTTGAGGCCATTCCCATATACCAAACTTTGCTATCAGCTTCTGCTCATCCACTCTGCATTGTTGCTTGTCCCAAAGTTTGCCTTGGAGGATGGTCACCTGAAGGTCTGAGGCCGAATGTTCTGACTGCTGAAGTCCCATTATAAAAGATGACACTAGACTCCTTTGGCTATAAATTCTGTGAGCATGACCTTAACCTGTACAACTACCTGATGAAGGAGCGACACTCCGAAAACTAGTGCTTCCAAATAAACCTGTTGGACTATAACCTAGTGTTGTGTGATTTTTAACTTTACCTCATAAGAAAGTTGTTCCTTACGTAGAAACATTCTAGTAAATGTTTTCTAACTTCCACCATTGCCAGTATATATTCCCTTAGATGAGGGGTCCAAAGCCGTTTGCAATATTCCAACTGTGGCATGGCTAGTGCTTTGCCTAGTTTTAGCAAGGCTTCCCTATTTTATACTCCATTCCCTATAAATAAAATTCAACAGATCATTTGCCTTCCCTATTAGCTGCTGAGCTTGTCTGCGAGCTTTTTGTGATTCATGCATGAGGACTCCAAATCCCTGTGTGCTGCAGCTTTTGCAATTTTTCTCCATTTAAATAATATTGATCTCTTCTATTCTCCCAGTCTCACATTTTCCCACACTATATTATAATCTGCCAATTTTTTGCCCACTTACTTCACCTGTCCATATCTTTCTGCAGACTCTGTCATCCTCATTATTTACTTTCCCACCTACTTTTGTGTCATCTGCAAGCTTGGTGATGGTACATTCACTTCCCTCATCCAGATTATTAGAATATATACTGTAAATAATTGTGGCCCCAGCATTGATCCATGTGGCACTCAACCAGTTACAGGGTACCGTCCCACAAATGCTTCTATCCAAACACTTTGTCATGTATTAGTTAGCAAATCCCATATCCATGTTAACATAGTACCTGGAAATTATGGGCTCTTATAAGTAGCCCTATGTGCAGTACCTTATCAAAAACCTTTTGGAAGTCAAAATATATTACATCTATGGCTTCTCATTTTTTATCCTGCTTGTTACGTCTTCAATGAATTCTCATAAATTTGTCAGACAATTTTCACGTCATGAAGGAAATTATGCTATACCTTTCAAAATGCCCTCGTGTTACATTCTTTGGAATAGACTGTAACAGTTTTCCAATGACCGCAAATGGAAAGAACTGTGGATGCTGGAAATATGAAACAAAATCAGAAATTGTGGGAAAATCTGAGCCGGTCTAGTGCATCTGAAGAGAGAAATTACAGTTAACATTTCAGGTCCATTGACCTTTATTCAGAACTCTGGAAAAAGGTCGTTGGACCCAAAACGTTAACTCAGATTCCTCTCAGATGCTGCTAGACCTGCTGAGATTTTCCAGCAATTTCTGTTTCTGTTCCAATGACAGATGTTCAGCTAATTGGTTGATAAGTAGCTGATTTTTTTTTCCTCTTTGAATAGGGGTGTTATTGGCAGTTTTCTGATCCTCTGGTACTTTTCCCCAGTTTAAACAATCTTAGTGGATTATGGCTAGTCCATTATCTCTGTAGCAACTCCCTTTAATATCCTAGGGCGTAACCTGTCAGGTCCAGGGGACTGAATGGCCTTTAACCCTGTTAATTTCCCTAATAGTTTCATAGTAGTCATAGTTATTGTACTAGCACCTAGTGGTGATAGATACTGTGTTTATTTGCTCTACCCCTCCTGTTAGTCCCTTGATTATTTAATATTTTTGCAAAGTTATTAATGTCCTCTATCATGAAGATCGAGACAAGTATTTTTCAACTCCTTTGCCATTTCCATCGTTATTTCCCGAGCCGTGTTCTCTAAAGATCCTCTGTTCACTTTAGCTTCTCTGTATTTAATAAAGCTCCTACTGTCTGATTTTATATTACTTACCAGTTTGTCCTCATAGTTTATTTCATCCCTTTTATTATATTTTGTCTTCTTTTGTTGGCTTTAAAAACCTTCTTATCCTCTGGTTTAGCACTACCCTTTACCATATTGTGTTTTTTTTAAGTTCAATTTTATACTAACCTTAATTTCCTTGGTTAACCATGGTCAGTTTATTCCCTTCCTGGAGTCCTCCTTCCTCACTGAATACATCTTTGCTATGAGTCATGAACTATTTCTGAAATGCTCATCAACCCTCTTTCCTGTTAACTTCTTTTCCAGTGCAGTCCAGTCAACTCAGCCCTCATCCTATGTAATTAACTAACTTAAGTTTAACCTAGCTGCTTCCAACCCATGGTTCACGTTTTCAAATTGAATGCTAAATTCTACCATGTAATGATCACTATTTTCTAAGGATCACCTGAGATCACATATTTAAACCTTCCTCATTACACATTACCAGATCCAAAATAACCTGAACCCTGGTTGGACCCACAACGTTTGGATCCAGAAAGCTGTACCAAATGCACCCCCTGTATTCTTCCTCATGGCAACCTTTCCTAATTTGACTTTCATCAAATCCCTACTTTGTGGAAATAGGCCATTTTACGCAAAAGGTCCACACCGACCCTCTAAAGAGATCCCACCCATACTCACTCCCCTACCCCTTTCCTGTAACCCTGCATGTCCCATGGCTAACCCACCTGCCTGCACATTATGGGCACTTTAGCATGGCCAAACCACCGAACCTGCCCGTCTTTGTACTGTGGGAGGAAACTGGAACACCCAGAGGAAACCCACACAAACACAGGAAGAATGTGTAACTCCACGCAGACAGTCGCCTGCAGGTGGAGTCGAACCTGGGTCCTTAGCGCTATAAAGCAGCAATGTTAACCACTGAGCCACTGTGCTGCCCAAATCTACATAAAGATTAAAGTCACTCATGATTGGTATACTGCCTTTTTATAAGTCTTATGGTTTGTTCTCTGTCCTACAGAACAGCTACTTTTAGACTACCTATAGACTACTGCCACCAGTGTATTCTTCCATTTGTTATTTCATACCTCCACTGATATGGATTCTACACCATTTCCTGCTGTCATACTTACTTCATCTCTTACTGACAAAGCTACCTTATCATTCTTGCATTCTTGCCTGTCCTCTCAAAAACTCAGATTCTCCCAATAGAACATAAAATCGTACAATACAGAAGAGACCGCAACGGGTCTGTACTGTCAAAAATACATTACTACCCAGACAAGTCCCAGTTTCCTCCATTATGCCCTAAATATTTAGTACCCAGCTTTGATCTCCTTGTAACCGTGTATCTCTAATAGCTATAAGATCATACCCATTAATTGTGCCACTAATTCATTTATTTTGTTCTAACCAGGCAATCAATACTGCATTTTTAAAATTTTTCTCTCCGCGACTCCCAACCATGGCCCAATTTGCTGCTTTTTTTTTTAATGCTTGTACACTGTCGTTTCTTGCGTATCATTAACAAAATATGGCCTACCATACCCATTATCAGCCGAAAGAACATCCGCTGCACTCCCTCCATGGCAGGTATATCCTTTCTTAGATTGGGAGATTAACTAAATAATTGCCCTGTTGGTTATCAGGCCTTGTCAGTCTTTAACCTCATTAATTCCGCCAGCACCATTTTCTTACTAACACAAATTTCCTTCAATTCCATCCTCTCTATAGACGTTGGTTCCTTGAGATTTCTCGGCAGCTATAAGCAGAGCCAAAGTATTTGATCAATTATTCTGCAACTTTTGTTCTCCAGCAAATTTTCCTTGGCTCCTGACTGTAAGACTGTAACATTTATCTTTAATCTTTTTCTCTTTACATATTTGTAGAAGCTTTTATGGTCAGTCTCTATGTTTCCTACAATTTTATTCTCATAGACTATTTTTCTCTTCTTGGTCAAATTTTTGTCCTCTCCTGTTGAATTCTATAATGCTCCCAATCCTCGAGCTTGTTGCTTTTACTGGCAATGTTATTTGTCTCTCCTTTGGATCCAATACCTAATTTCTTTTGTAAGCCATGGCTGAGCCACCTTTTTTGTTTTATTTTTGTGCCAAATAGGGAAGAATAGTTGTTATAATTTATGCATATATTCTTGAGTTATGAACCATTGCCTTTCTACCATCAGAATCTTTAGTAAGTTTCCCATCCAATCTAGCCAGTTCCACCTTGCTCCCTCACAATTCCCTTTATTTAGATTCAGTCCTCTAGTTTCTGATTTGGCTATTTCACTCTCGACCTTTAAAAGAATTATATCTTGCACAAAAGTTTGTTTAGTAAGTTTTTCTTATTGCACAGAACCCAGTCTAGAACACCCTGTTTTCTGGTGGTCCATGAATTTATTGGTGTAAAAACCCCATCACAGACAGTCTCCAGAAAATCTTCCTTCACAATATCTTGTTAGTGTGACTTGACCAATCTAAATGTAAATTAAAGTCATCAATGATTACTGTTGTACCCTTAGTGCATATCTTGTTTATTGCCTTCCTGACATATCCACTACTGTTTAGGGGTATTTAGACAATGCCCAACAATATTTTCTGTCCCTTGGTGTATTTTATCTTCATCCATGCAGATTCAATGTCATGAGGTTTTGAGCCAGTATCCTCCTTCACTATTGAATTGATTTACTCCTTCACTAATGACACTAACCCATTATTTTTTCCCTTTTTGTTCTTCCTAAATATTGAATAACCGTGGATTTTCAGTACATATTCATGGTCACCCTACAGTCCTGTCTCTGTAATCGTAACTATATCAACCCTTTATATCTAACTCTGCTAATAATTCATCTACATTAAGACACACAAAGCCTTTAATCTTGTCTTTTTAACCTTGTTAGTCACCTCAGCTTTATTTTACTCTATGGTTCCATTTGTTTCTCTTCCTCAATTTTTCAGCTTTGCATTTTTGCTTCTTACCTTTGTCCTTTTTTTTTAATTCCTGTTTCTCCCTCCTCTATCTCCCTGCTCTCCTTTAAATCCTATCCAGTAGCACTTGTGAACAACTCTTTATTATTCTTGGTCCTGTCCAGATGCAACCTGTCCTGCTGTCCTACAGAACTAATCCCACTGTCCCAGTAATCTGAATCTCTTCTTCCAACACCGTTTCTCCAGTCATATATTCATCTGCTGTTATTTCTACTCTCGCTAGCAGGTGGCACTAGTTGTAATCCTGAGATTAAAACTGTTGCGGTTTTGAGAAAATTATTTTCTTAATTTATATCCTAACTTCCTAGATTCTGCTTGTAAGACATGTTATGGACTAAGGGAGAAAGAGAGAACTGCAGATATTGGAGATCAGAGTCAAAAAGTGTGGTGCTGGAAAGGTACAGCTGGTTAGGCAGCATCCGAGAAGCAGGAGAGTTGACATTTCAAGCACCAGCTCTTCATCGGGAATGAAGTTCGAACTGTCCTACCTGTCCATCTTCCTTCCCACCTGTCTGGTCCACCCTCCACTCCAACCTATCACCATCACCCCCCATCTTCATCTACCTGCCACATTCCTGGCTACCTTTCTGCTACCCTGCCCAGCCCCACCCACCTCCCATTTATCTGTCAGTCCCCTTGGGGCTCTCCCACATTCCTGATGAAGAGCTTATGCTCAAAATGTTGACTGTTCTGCTCCTCAGATGCTGCCTGACTGGCCGTGCTTTTCCAGCACCACACTTGATGTTATGGACTAAACCAAACCCCCTCCCACCAAACATATCAAGGAGATAGCCTCGACCCTAACTTTTATCTTATGTAAAGGTAAGTGTAAGGTGCTGTGTTCCAGAAGAAATTCAATACTCAGCTTGGGCGGCACGGTGGCACAGTGGTTAGCACTGCTGCCTCACAGCGCCAGAGACCTGGGTTCAATTCCTGCCTCAGGCGACTCTGTGTGGAGTTTGCACATTCTCCCCATGTCTGCGTGGGTTTCCTCCGGGTGCTCCGGTTTCCTCCCACAATCCAAAAATGTGCAGGTTAGGTGAATTGGCCATGCTAAATTGCCCGTAGTGTTAGGTGAAGGGGTAAATGTAGGAGAACGGGTCTGGGTGGGTTGCGCTTCGGCGGGTCGGTGTGGACTTGTTGGGCCGAAGGGCCTGTTTCCACACTGTAAGTAATCTAATTAAATCAAGTAATCTAATCTAATCAAATCCAGCTTAAACCAAACACACATTATTCTTACCATATCGTTAAAATAAAAACAAAAGAAAGAAGCGTTGATATAACTTTAACCCCATTGGAAAATTTAACAGAATGGTAAATTATTTAACTACTATTTAACCAAGCTAAATCAGTTAATGAGGATCCATTTTCAGCCAGTTCTTAATTATGCTGCTCTTTTAATGCTCCCCTTGAAAATAAACTTGCTCATAAGTCTCAGAATTTCAAAGTTGTATATTTACACAAATTAGCTTTTGAGATACTTTCTTCCCCCAACAAATGCATGCAGTCAGTCCAAGCCTTAAATATCAACAGCTGCCACGGTGGGAATTTCGACACTGGTGTGATGCTAGGTACGTAGCTTGTTCGTCACAAAGGATGACAGATTGTACTAAGCAGTGTCTCCATTCAACAGTTTGCAATAAATAAAGTTAAAAATCACACAACACCAGGTTATAGTCTAACAGGTTTAATTGGAAGCGCAATGGTGAAAGCTAGACAGTATGTTGAAGGTGTTGGCCCCCTGTGTTCTCTGTCTATGCCATGATGTTTAGATTGATTCTAATCTAAAAAGTGAGATAACGGAGTTTTACATGAATTCATGCAGTTTTTGAGCTCAGAGTTCTACATGAATGCATGCAGGGGGCCAACACCTTCAACATATTGTCTAGCTATCACTATTGTTAACAGCTAACCCGAGAATGCAACCTTTTAAAAAATGGTTTTGTGATTTACACATGAAAGAAATGAAACTATCACTGTATTCTAACAGATGAAAGGCTTAACAGACAATCAATTTTTCAATGTATAATTTCAGTTACATCACACTGCAAATTTTTGCTATAAATTCTGTGTGTTAGGAAGGAGCAACGCTCCAAAAGCTAGTGTGCTTCCAATTAAACCTGTTGGACTATAACCTGGTGTTGTGTGATTTTTAACTTTGTTCACCCCAGTCCAACACCGGTATCTCCAAGTCATGCAATAAATAAGGTACTGACCGAATCCAATAACTCGGTGCTTGCAAAACCACAACAGTGTCCAACGTTAGACATAATTATGCAATTGCTGAATAATCTTAATATCTAAAGAATTACACTGAAAAGCAATTTAGGATTTTTTAAAAATAGAATCCCCGCAGTGTTGAAACAGGTCCTGCGGCCCAAAACATCCACACCAACACTCCAAAGAGCATCCCACCCAGACTCATCCCCTCCTCTATCCCTGCATTTCCCACTAATGCACCTAACCTACCCTCCTTGAACAGTAATTAGCACGGCCAGTCCACCTAACCTGTAGATGTTTGAACCGTGGCAGGAAACCAGAGCACCCAGAGGAAACAATGCAGATACAGGGAGAACGTGCAAATTCACACAGACTGTCTCCCGAGGCTGGAATTGAACCCGGGTGCCTGGCACTGAGGCAGCACTGCTTACCACTGAGCCACTGTGCTGCTTGATTGATGTTCAGACTCACAGAATGATACGTATGTGTAATGAAAGCTGCATATATTAATATACAGAGCCCTGTTCTTTACAGGTAGAATGAACCCATACATCTATTTTCCTGTTTCAACCCAAAAAAAGTTCATTTCTCAGGGAAATGCCTGGACCAAATATAGTCAACCTGCCTAATTTAAGTTTAAGCAAAGCCTAGCAGTTAACTATCAATCATCATTAAGTGGTGCATTCTCCATGGCAATGCCTCCACCAATCAACCAGCACTTCCCTCTCACGCAGTATAAATGTTTTCCACTTGAATTGACATTTTTGCAAATTTTCCTGATGAGTCAGTTGTTGGAGGGGGTTCTGAAGGATAGGATTTATATGCATTTGGAAAGGCAAGGACTGATTAGGGAGTGTCAACATGGCTTTGGGCAGGAAAATTGTGTCTCACCAACTTGAATTGAGTTTTTTTGAAGAAATGACAAAGAAGATTGATGAAGGCAGAGTGGTAGATGTTGTCTATATGGACTTTAGCAAACGATTTAACAAGGTTCTGCATGGTAGACTAGTTAGTAAGGTTAATCACACAGAATGCAAGAGGAGCTAGCCAATTGGATACAGAATTAGCTTTAAGGTAGGAGAAAGAGGTTGGTGGTGGAAAGTCATTTTTCAGACTGGAGGCTTTTGACCAGTGGTGTGCCACAAGGATCAGTGCTGAATCCACTGCTTTTTGTCATTTATAAATGATTTGGATGCGAATGTAGGAGGTAACATTACGTTTGCAGATGGCACCAAAATTGGTGGTGTAGTGGATAGTAAAGAAGGTTATCTCAAAGTACAACGGATCTTGATCAAGAACAAAAAAAATTACAGCACAGGAACAGGCCCTTCGCCCTCCAGACCTGCACCAATCCAAATCCTCTATCTAAACCTGTTGCCTATTTGCTAAAGATCAGTATCCCTCTGCTCCCTGCCCATTCATATATCTGTGTAGATACATCTTAAAACTGCGTGCTATGCACCCTGTCTGTAGACCTCATGATTTTGTAGACCTCAATCAGGTCCCCCTCTCAACCACTGTTTTTTCTAATGCAAATAATCCTAATCTACTCAATCTGTCTTCATAGCTAGTGCCCTCCATACCAGGCAACATCCTGGTGAACCTCCTCTGTACCCTCTCCAAAACATCTGCATCCTTTTGGTAATGTGGCAACTAGAACTGTACGCAGTATTCCAAATGTGGCCAAACCAAACTCCTACACAACTGTAACATGACCTGCCAACTCTTGTACTCAATACCCCATCTGAGGAAGGAAAGCATGCCGAATGCCTTTGTGACCACTCTATCGACCTGTCCCCTTCAGGGTACAATGACCTGAACACCCAGATCTCTCTGCCCATTAATTTTCTCCAGGGCTTTTCCATTTACCATTTCGCTCGCTCTTGACTAGATGGGCCAATGGGCTGAGAAATGTCAGATGGAGTTTAATTTTGATAAATATGAGGTGTTTCATTTTGGTAAGGCAACTCAGTGCAGGACTTGTGCATTTTATGGTAAGGCCCTAGGCAACACTGTTAAACAAAGAGATCTAGCGGTGCAGGTGCAGAGTTCCTTGGAAGTGGAGTCGGAGGGAGACAAGGTGATGAAGAAGGCATTTGACTCACTTGCCTTCATTGATCAGTGCATTGAGTAAAGGAGTTGGGATGTCATGTAGCTGTACAGGATATTAGGTGGGCCACTTTTAGGATACTACATTCAATTCTGGTCTCCTTTCTATCAGAAAGATGTTGTTAAACTTGAAAGGGTTCAGGAAAGGTTTACAAGGATGTTGTTGAGATTGGATGATTTGATGTACAGAGAGGGAATTTTTTTCCCCTGGAATATTGGCATTTGAGGGGTGACCTTACAGGGGTTTATAAAATCATGGGGGGCATGGATAAGGTCATAGAGTCATAGAGATGTACAGCACAGAAGCAGATCCTTCAGACCAACTTGTCCACGCCGACCAGATATCCCAACCCAACCTAGTCCCACCTGCCAGCACCCGGCCCATATCCCTCCAAACCCTTCCTATTCATATACCCATTCACATGCCTTTTAAATGTTGCAATTGTACCAGCCTCCACCACTTCCTCTGTCAGCTCATTCCATACACATACCTCCCTCTGTGAAAAACTTGTCCCTTAGGTCTCTTTTATATCTTTCCCCTCTCACCCTAAATCTATGCCCTCTAGTTCTGGACTCCCCAAACCCAGGGAAAATACTTTGTCTATTTAACCTATCCATGCCCCTATTGATTTTGTAAACCTCTATAAGGTCACCCCTCAGCCTCCGACTTTCCAGGGAAAACAGCCCTAGCCTATTCAACCTCTCCCTATAGCTCAAATCCTCCAACCCTGGCAACATCCTTGTAAATGTTTTCTGAACCCTTTCAAGTTTCACAACATCTTTCCGATAGGAAAGAGACCAGAGCTAAGATTTGCTTTCTCAAAATGCAGCACCTCACATTTATCTAAATTAAACTCCATCTGCCACTTCTCAGCCCATTGGCCCACCTGATCAAGATCCTGTTGTAATCTGAGATAACCTTCTTCACTGTCCACTACACCTCCAATTTTGGTGTCATCTGCAAACTTACTAACTGTACCTCTTACGCTCACATCCAAATCATTTATATAAATGATGAAACGTAGTGGACCCAGCACTAATCCTTGTGGCAGTCCACTGGTCACAGGCCTCCAGTCTGAAAAACAACCGTTGTACCTTTGAGCCAGTTCTGTATCCAAATGGCTAGTTCTCCCTGTATTCCATGAGACTGAACCTTGCTAACCAGTCTCCCATGGGGAACCTTGTCGAATGCCTTTTTGAAGTCAATATAGATCATGTCCACCGCTCTGCCCTCCTCAATCCTCTTTGTTACTTCTTCAAAAAACTCAATCAAGTTTTGGAGACATGATTTCCCACGCACAAAGCCATGTTGACTATCCCTAATCAGTCCTTACCTTTCCAAATACATTTACATCCTGTCCCTCAGGATTCCCTCCAACAACTTGCCCATCACCGACATCCAGCTCACTGGTGTAAAATTCCCTGGCTTGTTCTTACCACCTTTCTTAAACAGTGGCACCACGTTAGCCAACCTCCAGTCGTCTGGCACTTCACCTGTGACTATCGATTATATAAATATCTCACTAAGAGGCCCAGCAATCACTTCCCTAGCTTCTCACAGAGTTCTAGAGTACACCTGATCAGGTCCTGGGGATTTATCCACTTTTATGCATTTCAAGACATTCAGCACTTCCTCCTCTGTAATCTGGACATTTTTCAAGATGTCACCATCTATTTCCCTCCTGTCTGTATCTTCCATGTCCTTTTCCACAGTAAATACTGACGCAAAATACTCATTTAGTATCCTCCCCCATCTCTTACAGCTCCACACAAAAGCTGCCTTGCTGATCTTGGAGGGGACCTATTCTCTCCCTAGCTACCTTTCTGTCCTTAATGTATTTGTAAAAACCCTTTGGATTCTCCTTAATTCTATTTGCCAAAGCTATCTCATGTCCACTTTTTGCCCTCCTAATTTCTCTCTTAAATATACTCCTACTGCCTTTATACTCTTCTAAGGATTCACTTGGTAAAAACAATGACTGCAGATGCTGGAAACCAGATTTTGGATTAGTGGTGCTGGAAGAGCACAGCAGTTCAGGCAGCATCCAAGGAGCAGCAAAATCGACGTTTCGGGCAAAAGCCCTTCATCAGGAATAAAGGCAGAGAGCCTGAAGCGTGGAGAAATAAGCTAGAGGAGGGTAGGGGTGGGGAGAAAATAGCATGGAGTACAATAGGTGAGTGGGGGAGAGGATGAAGGTGATAGGTCAGGGAGGAGGATGGAGTGGACAGGTGGAAAAGAAGATAGGCAGGTAAGACAAGTCATGGGGACAGTGCTGAGCTGGAAGTTTGGAACTAGGGTGAGGTGGGGGAAGGGGAAATGAGGAAACTGTTGATTCACTCGATCTATCCTGTCTATACCTGAGATATGCTTCCTTCTTTTTCTTCACCAAACCCTCAATTTCTTTAGTCATCCAGCATTCCCTATATCTACTAGCCTTTCCTTTCACCCTGACAGGAATATACTTTCTCTGGAGTCTTGTTATCTCATTTCTGAAGGATTCCCATTTTCCAGCCGTCCTTTTACCTTTGAACATCTGCCCCCAATCAGCTTTTGAAAGTTCTTGCCTAATATAGTCAAAATTAGCTTTCCTCTAATTTAGAACTTCAACTAAATCACTATTTTAGAACTAATAGAATTATGGTCGCTGGCCCCAAAATGCTCCCCTACTGACACCTCAGTCACCTGCCCTGCCTTATTTCCCAAAAGTAGGTCAAGTTTTGCACCTTTTCTTGTACTAACATCCACAAACCAAATCAGAAAATTTTCTTGTACACACCAAACAAATTCCTCTCCATCTAAACCCTTAACACTATGGCAGTCTCAATCCATGTTTGGAAAGTTAAAATCCCCTACCATAACCACCCTATTATTCTTACAGATAACTGAGATCTCCTTCCAAATTTGTTTCTCAATTTCTTTCTGACTATTAGGAGGTCTATAATACAATCGCAATAAGGTGATCATCCCTTTCTTATTTCCCAGTTACATCCAGGGAAATTATTTGGGTGGATTTCCAGGAATATCCTCCCTCAGCACAGCTGTAATGCTATCCCTTATCAAAAACGCCATCCGCCTCCTCTCTTGCTTCCCTTTCTGTCATTCAGGTAGCATTTGTATCCTGGAACATTAAGCTGCCAGTCTTGTCCATCCCTGAGCCATGTTTCTGTAATTGCTATGATATCCCAGTTCCATGTTCCTAACCATGCCCTGAGTTCATCTGCCTTCCCTGTTAGGCCACTTGCATTGAAATAAATGCAGTTTAATTTATCAGTCCCACCTTGTTCTCTGCTTTGTCCCTGTCTGCCCAGACTGTTTGATTCACCTTTGTTCTCAACTGTACCAGTCTCGGATTGAAACCTTTTCTCACTTTCTTCCTCGGTCCCACCCCCCCACCTTACTAGTTTAAATCCTCCCAAGCAGCACTAGGAAATCTCCCTTCCAGTATATTAGTCCCCTTCCAATTTAGGTGCAATCCATCCTTCTTGTACAGATCACTTCTACCCCAAAAGAGATTCCATTGATCCAAAAATGTGAATCCTTCTCCCATACACCAGCTCCTCAGCCATGCATTTGTCTGCTCTATCCCCCTATTCCTACCCTCACTAGCTCGTAGCACCGGGAGTAATCCAGATACTACTACTCTTGAGGACATCCTTTTTAAATTCCTGCCTAACTGTCTGTAATCTGCCTTCAGAAACTCAACCTTTTCCCATCCTATGTCATTGGTTCCAATGTGTATAATGACCTCTTGCTGGCCCCTCGCTGGCCCCTCTCCCCCTTGAGAACATTTTGCACCCTCTCTCAGACATCCTTGATCCTGGCACTAGGGAAGCAACACACCATTCTGCTTTTTCGCTGCTGGCCGCAGAAATGTCTGTGTACCAATGAATAGCCATGAACTTTTTCCAGAGTAGGACAGTCCAAAACTGGAGGGCGTAAGTTTAAGATGAGAGGGGAAACTTTTAAAAGTGACCTGAGGTGCAACTTTTTCACGCATGAATGTAGTGCATGCATGGAACGAGCTGCCAGAGAAAGTGGTGGAGGTGGATACAATTACAATATTCGACAGGCATCTGGATGGGTATATGAATAGAAGGGTTTGGAAGAATATGGGCCAAATGGTGGAAAATGGGACTAGATCAGTTCAGGAAACCTTGTCAACATGGACGAGTTGGACTTAAGAGTCTATTTCTGTGTTGGATGACTATGACAAACATTGAAAAACTGTGTCTTTTTTTCAGCAATACTCAATCTTCCCACATTCTCTGGATGTAAGCAATCACCAGATTGGATATAACAAGGGGCAGGGATGTTTAGACATCCAGCACATTGTGCCACATGATCAGTGGGCTATGGGATTTTGTGATGTTGTCGCATGTTAAAAATAAGATACTGCATTACCTCCAAATAAAATACTGTGGATGCTGGGTATCCAAAATAGAAAAATACAGAAAATGCCAGAGGATACTCAGTAGATCAGGCAACTCCTATAAATAAAACAAAACACTGGTTATTGAAGATTTGAAACAAAAACAGAAATTGCTGGAGAAACTCAGCAGGTCTGGCAGCATCTGGGAGAAGATCAGGCAGCGTTGTGTGTGAAGACAAACAGAGCTAATGTTTTAGGTTGATGTCCAGAGTTCAGATGAAAGATCTACAGATGTTCTATAAACAGCAAACCAAAACATTTGTTGTTTTAAATGTGCTATGCACATATTTGCTGTTAATTATCATAATAATTTGGGAATGCCTAATTGCAATAATGCTTAGAATTTTGACTCTGATTTTTGAATCATTGTGGCTAGACGTTATAGTTTGTCAAGTTGTGCAGAGAATAACAAGTGTCTGTGATTCTGTTACAAATGCTGGAAAGTATCCTGAAATAGGCAACCAAAAATCTAAGTAGTTTACAAGCTTGAGATAATATGCAGTTCACTCTGACTGCAAATGCTAACTGCTGTTTCACAATAAAAGGTCTGAATTATTCATCTGTGAATTTTTCCAGTTGTTTTGGTGCAAAATGAACTCTGTATTTTGTCACTACTTTTGTAGGTTTCCCTTCCTGACATTACTGTAGTTGCTGAGTTTAATTCTGTCTGCTACTCTCTATGATCTTGCAGAGGAATGGGCTGTTTCACTGGGTTCTGTTACTAAATTAATACCATTAATAAGGTGAGATAACCAAGTGAGAGAAAGAGAAATAAAATTCTTGGGGGAGGGGTTTTTCAGCATAACAAGTGAGTTCATAGAATGATTTAATTGTAGAGGATGAGAGATGACCATTTGGTCCATCATTCCTCTGAAGGATCCTTGAAAGAGTTAACCAATAAGTTCACTTCCCTTATCCTTTCCCTGCAGCTCTGCACAATTTTCCTTTTCTAAATATTTACCTAATGCCCTTTTCAAAGTTGCTTTGCAACTTGCTTCCACATTTGTTTCAGGCCGTGCTCTCCTGATCATTAATGTAGAGAAATGAGGTATGATTTACTTGAACTGTCGAAAATGATTTTTTAAAAACTTCGTTCATTCATGGGATGTGAGCATCATTGACAATGGAAGCATTTATTCCCATTCCTAAATGCCATCATGAAGGTGTTGTTAAATTGTCTTTTATGAACCTGCTGCAATTATGTGATGTAGGTACACACAAAGTGTTACTAGGAAGGGAGTTTTAAAATTTTTAACCAAATTCCTTTGAAAGAGTGGATGGGTTGTTAATTGAGCGAGCTGCTTTGCCTCAGATGGTTTGAAGCTTCTTGATTGTTGCTGATGCTGCACTCATCCAGGTAAATTGAAAATATCCCATCAACTCCTGACTTGTATATTGTAGATGATGGGCAAGTTTTGGGCAGTTGAGAGATCAGATGCTTGCCATAGAACTCTCAGCTGGGAGAGTCCAAATCATCATCTCCCAGACTATACACAACCTCATCACCATCACAACCTGACTTCCCCGGTTGATCTATCATCTTGGCCTGCTCCTGCCCAGCCAAACTCATCTCTACATACCTTGGCACTGTCCTATCCTCCCTGGTCCAGGAACTCCCCACATACATTCGGGACATCACCCATACCCTCCAACTGCTCCATGCTTTTGTTTCCCCGGCTCCCAACGCCTCATCTTCACCATGGACATTAGGTTCCTATACACATATGTCCGCCATGACTAAGCCCTCAAAGCCCTCCATCTCTTCCTATCCCCTCAACCTAACCAGTACCCTTCCACTGACACTGTCATTCGTTTGGCTGAACTGGTCCTCACCCTCAATTTCTCCTTTGAATCCTCCCACTTCCTCCAGATCAAAGGGATAGCCATGGGCACCCACATGGGCCCCAGTTATGCCTGCCTCTTCGTTGGCTACGTGGAACAGTCCATTTTCCAAAGCTACACCAGCACATTCCCTACCTTTTTCTCCAGTATCTTGATGACTGTATCGGCACCACCTCATGCTCCTACGCGGAAGTTGAACAGTTTATCAACTTCACTAACACGTTGCCCCACAACCTTAAGTTCACCTGGACCATCTCAGACATCTCCCTCCCCTTCTTGGACCTCTCTATCGCCATTAGTAGTGACTGACACAACACAGGCATCTACTACAAACCCAGCGACTCCCAGAGCTACCTGGACTACACCTCCTCCCACCATACCTCCTGTAAAAACACTTTCCCTTATTCCCAATTCATCCGCCTCTGCTGCATCTGCTCCCAGGAGGATCAGTTCCACCATAGAACCTACCAGATGGCCTCCTCCTTCAAACACCATAATTTCCTCTTCCATGTGGTTGATGACGCCCTCTAGAGCATCTCATCCACTTCCTGTACCTCTGCCCTCGAACCCCACCTCTCCAACTGCAACAAGGGCAGAGAACATCTCCGGGACACACACACAAAAAACACCACCACCCTGAACGTTTTAACTCCCTCTCCCACTTCGCCAAGGACATGAGGTCATGGGCTGCCTCCACCGCCAAACCTTTACCACCTGATGCCTGGAGGAAGAACGCCTCATCTTCCGCCTTGGGACCATCCAACAACACAGGATCAATGTGGATTTCACTAGTTTCCTTAGTTTCCCTCCCTGACCTTATCCCAGATCCAGTCTTCCAACTCAGCATCATCTCTTGACCTGTCCATCTTCCTTCCCACCTATCCGCTCCATCCTTCTTTCTGACATATCACCTTCACCCCCAACTTCATCTACCTATCGATTCTCAGCCACCTTCCCTCCCCAACCCCACCCCCCTCTCCCATTTATCTCTCAGCCCCTTTGGGCTACCCCCTCATTCCTGATGAAGAGTTTATGCTAAAAATGTCAATTCTCCTGCTCCTCGGATGCTGCCTGACCAGCTGTGCTTTTCCAGCACCACACTCTTCAACTTAGAACTCTCAGCCTCTGCTCTTCAGGTTACAGTATTTACGTGGTTTGTCCAGTTAGGTTTCTGGTCAATGGTAATGCCCTGACGTGATGGATCTTGTTTGCGGTGCATGGTAATTGATTGTCAAAGCGAGATAGTGAATTTCTTTTGTTGTAGATTTTCTGGGACTTGTGTGGTGTGAATATTACTTGCCACTTATTAGCCCAAGTCTGAATGTTGATGGTAAAAGTTGATAGAATGGATAGAGAGAACTATTTTATCTAGGGGTGGGCTTTTAGTTTAAAGAGGTCCCATTTGAAAATTACTGGTGATGTGGGTAAATGGGGTTGAGACAGTGATCACCTATTGTCTAGTTGGATGGAGGCATAATTTTAAGGAGTTGAATGGCCTACTTTTGTTCTACGAGTTACATTTTCTTATCTTTGCTGCAGGAACTATATGTGGCATATAACAGTATTTCAGATGTCAGCCCGGTGAGCATGTTGGAACACCTTGAAGTACTAGACCTGGAAGGGAACAACATTGATGATATTGTACAAATCCACTATGTAGCTCTGTGCAGCAAGCTGAACACACTCACACTGGAGGGGAACCCATTTTGCTCACGACAAAATCCAGGGATCCCTGAGGTAAAAGAGTAAATTGATGTTTTTCTGTGTGTACTGTTATCGTGTTATCTATTCCACATTATTTATGAAATGCCAACAAGAATAATCTTGTAAACAATAAGGTAAGAAAAACTTAGTAGGTCTGGCAGCATCAGTGGGGAGAAAGCAGAGTTAACATTTCGAGTCAAGTGACCTTTCTTTAGATCTGATGAAGAGTCTCCAAACTAAGTGTTAACTCCGCTTTCTCCCCACAGATGCTGCCACACCTCCCAAGTTTTTCCAGCAATTTCTATTTTTGTTTCAGATCTTGAAAACAAAGCTATAGCTGGTCATTTGGTGGTATAGAACTTGAGCATTGCTGAAAGAGGACATTTCATCAAAGCTTTTCATCTTGCACTCACCAGAACAATTCACAAGAAACATCATAGTAAAAGGAAAGAACATTTACGTTGTACAAGAGGAGAGTGTTGATTGGTTGCAAGTGGACTCTGAGGCATTGCCATAGAAAATTGACCAGTTAATGATGACTGATGATTAACTCCCAAGCTTTGTTTAAATTTTAAACCAGGCAGGTTGTTCCCAAACTTCTGAACTGCACTCAGGCTATTAACCCTTGAGTTGCTACTTTTAAAACATTGCAATTTCAGTGCTGGTTTTTAGTTTCATTATTCCATTGCAGTCAATCCTCTCATTAAAATTATTCTCTGAGAAGCTCCAAACTATGCAGTGCTCTTTTTACTGTTTTCTGTTTCTCCTGTTATTACTGTCTGCTACAATCATTGCTGTTACTTCTAAATACTCACTTATTAAAACTATATTTTAAAAATGTGGTGATTCCCATAACCCCTCCCCAAACCTGCATTATTTTACATCTTGTAACAATATCACATCCCTGTTCATGAATTGTCTATTAATATATAAAGGTGAGTTCAATATGAAAAATTCTGGTTGTCATATCAGGTTTCATTCAAATCAAAAGGTTCTCTGGTTCATGTATAGTATGAAGATGGTTTCGATGGGGAAGATCTTCATTTTGTCAGGTAGGTTTCGCTTTTTCTTAGGGAAAGGTTCTTGGAAATTAGCATTTTCAAGGAACATCAAATATTATTCTATACAATTCATATCTTAGCTGGCTTTTTAAGGTCATGTGGAATGCTGGAAGGCAGAGTTTGGACAATTTCTAAAACTAGTCTGTTGCTGCATTTTTGCAATAACTTTCTTCTTTGAAGCTTTTAAATGTTGGCTTTGTTGAATGCATTCTTGCTGAAGTACAGCTACACACCCTAGGACCTTAAAAATAAAATTGGCTGCAGTGATAGTGAATATAATCTTTGAAAGTTACCTGGATTCTGGAAAGGTTTCAGCAAATTGGAAAACAGCAAATGTAATGCCCCCATTCTAGAAAGGAAAGAGGTAGCAAAGCACAAAACTCTAGGTAATTTTCCTAACTGGTATCATTATGAAAATGCTGGAATTCATTTATTAAGGATGTATTAGTAAGACATTTAGAAAATCATAAAATATCAGAGTTAGCATGTCTGTATCAAAAAAAGGCTTAATTGGCAAAGTTATTAGAATTCTATGAGGATATTATGAATTAAATAGATAAAGGAAACGTATGAATTGGAAGCAGAAGTAGATCACTCAGCTCATTGAGTCCATGTCATCATTCAATAAAGTCATGGTCAATCTGATTACTCTACCTTTTCATCTATCCCAAAGACCTCTCAAACTCTTGCTTGCAAAGAATCTATTCACCCCTGTTTTAAAAATATTGAAGGACTTAGCTTCCACTAGCTTTGGAGGAAGAATTCGAAAGACTCATGACTGTTTGGGAATTCATGCACATGGAAAAATTATTGTTGAGCAATACTTCATAAGGTTTCACTGGAGTGGGAAACTGACGCCAAGGCTGAAGCAGTACAGTACTCATTAACATTTGAAGTATGTTTATTTGAAACCACGAGATGTAGAACATTTTGGATTTCCAAAAGGCCTTCAATAATACATCACATAAAAGATATTGCACAAGAAATATTTATATAAATGATTTGGATGTGAATATAAGAGGTTTGGTTACTAAGTTTACAAATGACACCAAAATAGGTTTTGTAGGGGACAGTGAAAAAGATTATCTCAGTGTACAACAGGACCTTGATCATTTGGGCCAAAGGGCCAAGGAGTAGCAGATGGAGGTTAATTTAGATAAATGTGAAGTGTTGTATTTTGGTAAGGCAATCAGCACAGGACTTATACAGTTAATGGTAGGGCCCTGTGGACTGTTAAACAAAGAGACCTAGGGGTAGATTAGATTAGATTAGATTACAGTGTGGAAACAGGCCCTTCGGCCCAACAAGTCCACACCGACCCGCCGAAGCGCAACCCACCCATACCCCAACCCCTACATTTACATTTACCCCTTACCTAACACTACAGGCAATTTAGTATGGCCAATTCACCTGACCTGCACATCTTTAGACTGTGGGAGGAAACCGGAGCACCTGGAGGAAACCCACGCAGACACTGGGAGAATGTGCAAACTCCACACAGTCAGTCGCCTGAGGCAGGAATTGAACCTGGGTCTCTGGTGCTGAGAGGCAGCAGTGCTAACCACTGTGCCACCGTGCCGCCCGTACAGGTGCATATTTCCTTGAAAGTGGAGTCGCAGGTGCACAAGGTGGTGGAATAAGGCATATGACACATTTGCCTTCAGTGGTCAGAACATCAAGCTTTGGAGTTGGTATGTCATGTTGCGGCTGTACAGGACATTGGCAAGGCCTCTTTTAGAATACTGCATATAATTCTGGTCATCCTTCTATCGGAGGGATGTTAAACTTGTGAAGGTTCAGAAAAGATTTACAAGTATGTTCCCAGGACTGGAGGGTTTGGATTATAGGGAGAGGCTGAATAGGCTGAGGCTGTTTTCCCTTGGAACTTCAGAGGGATATGAGTAACCTTTATAGAGGTTTATAAAATCTTGAGGGGCATAGATAGAGTAAATAGCCAAGGTCTTTTCTCCAGGGTGGGGAGTCTAAAACTAGAGAGCATAGGTTTTAGATGAGAGGTGAAAGATTTAAAAAGGACCTGAGGGTAACATTTTCACACATAGGGTGGTGCCAGAGGAAGTGGTGGAAGCTGGTACAACTCCAAAATTTAAAAAGGTATCTGATGGGTATATAAATAGGATGGGTTTAGAAGATATGATTCTCCTTCTCCTTTGATGCTGCCTGACCTGCTGCGCTTTTCCAGCAACACATTTTTAAGCTCTGATCTCCAGCATCTGCAGTCCTCACTTTCTCTTAGAAGATATGGGCCAAATGCTGGCAAATGGGACTAGGTAAGATTGGGATGCCTGGTTGATGTGGGCAAGTTAGACCGAAGGGTCTGTTTCTGTGTTGTATGACTCTATAAAGACTTCTTGTGTTGGAGTTAATCTATTAACCGAGTGAGAGGAGTGATAACTAACAGGAATTTGAGATAAATGGCTCACTTTCAGGTTGGCAAACTAACTATTGGGATGCCACAGGGATTGGTGCTGGGGTCTGAACCATTTGCAATCTATATTAAGAACTTGAATGATGGAACTACATTAGCTGATGCAAAATAGGAAAGCATGCAAGGAGAACATAGAATAGGATATCAATGGGTTTACTGAGTGGCCAACAATTTAGCAGATGGTGTTTAATGTATTAAAATTTGAGATTGTCCACTTTTACAAGAAAAATACGAAAGCTGAATGTTATTTAAATGAAATGAGACTGCAAAATGCTGTGAAAATGAGAAATTTGGATATTCCTGTACATGAGTAGCAGAAGCAGCAAGTTAGGAAATCAGATGGAAAGTTGTTTTTATTGAGATGGAATTGAAGTATTAAAGTAGAAAATCATGTATTTGTATACCATCTGTCACTACTTTGCCCACTCTTCTAGCCTATTTAAATCCTTCTGCAGCATCCCTGCCCCTCAACACTACCTGTCCCTCCACCAATCTTTATTACATCTGCAAACTTGAGCCTCAGTTCCTTCATCCAGATTGTTAATGTATAATGTGAATAGTTGTGGCTCCAACACTGACCCCTGTGGAATTCCAATAGTCACCAGCTGCCATCGTGAAAATGACTCATTTCCCACCACTCTGTCTTCTGTCAGCCATCCAATCCTCTATTTTGGTCCCTGATCTTATTTAGCAATCTCCTGTGTGGAACCTTGTTAAGGGCCTTCTAGTCCACTGGCACTCCTTTGCCTAACTTGCTTGTTACTTCAAAAAAATCTAACAGATTTGTCAGGCATGACTGCCCCTTGACAAAGCCCTGCTGACTCAGTCCTATTTTACCAAGCACTTCCAAGTACACCGCAATCACATCCTTAATAATGAACTCTCAAATCTTAGCAATGTCTGAGATTGGGCTAACCGCCCTATATTTTCCCACCTTTTGCCTCCCTCCTTTCTATTACGCGCGTGTTAGTTTAGTCATTTTCCAGTCATTTGGGAGCTTCCCTGATGCCAGTGATTCCTGAAAGATCACCACCAATGCCTTTTCAGTTATCTCCCAGAACCCTGGGGCATAGTCCACCTTCAGACCTGTCAGCTTCCCTAGCACCTTCTCCTTAGTCATAGCCATTCCACTCACCTCTGCCTCCTGACTCTGTTGAAGTTCTGGTGGGCTACTGGTGTGTTCCACAGTGAAGACTGATGCAAAGTACCTATTCAGTTCTTCCATCATTTCTTTGTTCTCCATTGCTACTTTTACAGCCTCATTTTTCAGTGGTCCGATGTCCACTCTTGCTTCTCTCTAATCCTTTTAGATATCTTTAAAAAAAATCTTAAAACTCTTTGAGTATTCTTTTATATTACTGGCTACATTACCGTCCTATTTCATCTTCTCCTGCATTATTGCTTTTTTAGTTGCCCTCTGCTGGGTCTTGGAGGCTTCCCAATCCTCTGGCTTCCTACAAATTTCACCACATTGTATGCTTTTTCTTTTGCTTGTCCTTGATTTCTTTTGTCAACCATAATTGCCTCAAACTCCCTTTTTAATATGTTGGGATGAATTCTGTAGGATGAATCTCTGCTGTGCCTCCTGAATTACCCCACAGAACCTCCTGCCATTGCTGCTGCACCATCCTCTCTGCTCGGCTCCCCTTCCAATCAACCCTGGCAGCTCCACAGAAATATCTCATAGATTACATACCTCTACATTTTGTTCCCCCAAACATGAATGGCTTTCTGCATCACAGTGTCATGGTTAGTTTGCTCATGTTGCTTTCACTGTCTTTAAAATAAGTTGAAAAAAATCTCTAACTTATTGACGAATTGCAAAGGTTGAAACTTCTGTATTCCCACCTTCCGGGTCCCCTTACTTACCTCACTAGCAGCATTATTCAGCTGGCCCTGACCACTGATCACATGAAATGACACTATCCTAAGGGGTGATTGCCTTCTGACACAAAGCATCTGGGTAACCTTCCCCTACCTTGATGTGTCACAGCATTTGCAGCTTGGTGTCCAGCTCAAAGGCCAAGCCAAAGCTCCTGTAGCTGAAAACACTTACTGCAAATGATTACCGTAGATCACACTGGCAGCCAAAGGCTCTCTCTAGCTGCAGTCTTGAACATCACCTGGTTTGTCAGCCTTAGTTCATTTTAATTAACTACTTATTATTTTATTCAATGATTTATTGTCCTTTTTTATTTATCTTAATTTAACCTACCATGAGGTTCCTGTACTATTTTAAACCTTAGCAAACGAATCGGCCATAACCATTTATGAGATGTTCATCAAGCAACTAGCTAGAAGCCAATTCCTATAGGCCAAAAACATGAGAAACACCAGAAGATAAAGCACTCCTTCTTCCACTCTATACTCCCCTAATTACCAAATTCCTAGCTCTTTGTGCTGAGTTGCACAGAGATGCCGAGCTTCATGTTTCTAAAGGAAAAGAACTCATTGATTCCATTTATAAAAAAAAATCAGCTTCGTCTGGATTTCTTATTCTGCTCACTTGAACTGCATCCTTGGTGAAGACCTTGTAAAATCCTGTTTAAGGCTGGGAAATTGAGAATTGAAACAGTGGATTTCAGTTAAATGTTAAACAAAAAATAACAACTAGACTTTTACAAAGAAACTAAGATTCCCTTGCTTATCAATTGCCAGGATTCAATCCAAATTGGAAAAGCTGGAGTAGGTTGCCTTTGAGCAATTGAGGTTGAAAGGAAATTTGATCTTGGAGTACACCTTATGACCGGTTTCGACAAAGTAGACAAGGGAAAGCTACTCACATTAACTAACTTATGAGGACTGAGAGACAAGAATTGGCAAAGGGATCTGAGAAAGAACTTTTTTTTTGTAATGAGTAATAATGACCTGGAACTCACTGAACATGAGGATGATAGAACTAGAGAAAGTCAATGATCTCAGAAGACCCGTTGATGGGATCTTGAAGGAAATAAACTTGCAGGGCCACAGGCATAGAGCAGGGAAATGGGAAAAACTGTTTTGCTTTACAGAAAGCCAGCAATGAATTGATGGGATGAGTGTCCCATCAAGGTGAATGACCAGTTAACAACATAGTGTAATGATGATTAAGGGAGGAATGCTGCCTAGTTCACTAGAACCACTCCCCTGTCCTTTTTCAACAGATGTGCTTTAACCACGATCAAGTTCAGGTCTCACTGTCTATATAGACCAGGGCTAATTTCAGTATTAGTTTTTCTCCTTTATTTTTCCCATTCAGTCTGCTATTAAACTGCCTGTTGTTTGATGACATGGTTTCTTGGATAATTTAGGTTGAAGTACTGAAACATTAGCTGATAAGTTAATAAGAAGCTCGACAAGATTTGGTCAGCGAAAGGAATTTAATGGTTATTAAATCTAAATTAGCTCTTAATTTTCTCTTTCTTTGTATTGTCACTATTTGACGATTTGAATTTTTGAATATTTGAATATTTTCAGAGACAATGCCAGTATGCTGTCTCTGGTTACTTTTAAGATTATTTCTTTGCAGATAGATATATCATCTCACAATTTATTCCCTCTGATTACATTGTATCTAATGCAGGTTATGTGATCCCTGTACAGTATATACCTCTGAGTCTTTTTAGAATATCAGTGTTCAGCATAAATGGATGATTGAAAGCTGTTTTCTAAGCAGCAGCAGATTGACTGTCATAGATTTTGAAAGGTTAGCTGGTATGCTTCATTAGAGTTGGAGGGTTTGGATATAATACTTTATTTCTGTCATTGAAGAAGGGCCAAATTCTTTTGAGTAGATCATCAGCTAAGTGGAACAGAAGACCACTGAAGAGCAGGGAAATCAGGATCTTTGTTCATTTGTAGAATGTGGACATTGTAAGCAAGGCTGACATTTATTGCGCCCCCCCTAATTAAACTTGAGAAGATGGTAGTGAGCAAGTGATTGAATTTCTGTAATCTATTGTGGTGAAGGTGTTCCCATATAGGCATTTCCAGAATTTTAGCCTGGTGATGATGATGTAATGGTACAGGAGTAGGAACAGAAATGGGCAATTTGCCATGTTCAGCCCACTCCACCACTTCTCATGATCATGGCTAATCCTATAACTTAATGTCGTGCTTCCACATTTTCTCCATATCTCTTAACACTTTTAACTTCTAGAAATCTTAAATGTATTTAGTGACTTTATGTCCACAATTTTCTGTGGTGGAAAATTCCACAGCTTCTCCACCCTCTGGGTGAAGATGTTTCTCCTCATATCAGTCCAAAATGGCCTGCCACATATCTTAAGACCATGAGCCCTGGTTCTAGATCCACCAACCACAATCAGAATTTTATATGCTTCAAAGAAACTCACCACTCATTCTTCTAAGGTCCAGTGAATACAGGCCCTAGTGGATGCAGTCTCTCCTGATACAATATACCAGCCATCCCAGTAATCAGTCTGGTAAACATTCACTGCACTCCCTTCAAGGCAATTATATCTTTTCTTTGGTAAAGAGAGAAAACCTACACACAATACTCCAGATTTGGTCTCACTACCTATAAAGCTGCAGTAAGGTTCCTAGCTCCTATACTTTAAACACTCTTGTAATGAAGGCCACGTATGATTTGCCTTCTTAACTGCTTCCTGAATCTGCATGCTTGCTTTCAGTAACTGGTGTAAAATGGTTCCTTCATTTTTCAATCATTTCCCAATCTATTACCACTTAAATATTACTTTGCCATTCTGTTCTTCCAACCAAAGCAGACAATTTCACATTTATCCACATTACAATTTAATCTGCTATAACGTGTTTCGTCAATGCAAATCTGCTATAATACGATTGACAAATTGGAGACACTGTTTCTAAAGCACAAACCTTTAAAGCATGTATTGATTATAACCCGATTCCAGCCCCACTAGCTTTAATGGGGTTGCTATTATGCGATTTTGTTTTAACATGGGATTGCATGAGAATGGAACTACTGCATTATAGCAGAACTGACTGTGTGCTGCATCTACAATGTATTTCTCTACTCACTCAACTTGCCCAAATCACCCTGAAGCCTTCTTCCATTCCCCTCATCACCACATTCCCACCTAGTATAGTGTCATCTATTATGGTGAACGTGGTCCCGTATAGGCAGTTCTGAAATTTTAACCTGATGACGAAGAAGTAAGAGTATATATAGGAGCTTAGAAATAGGAACAGGAGTAGCAATTTGCCACATCCAGCCCACTCCACTGTTCATAACGATCATGGCTCACCCTATATCATACTCCCACTCCCTCCCCATGATCGACATGATTGTGTCATCAGCAAACTTGGAAATATTACAAAAAGATCCTTCGGTCCAACTTATCCATGCCGACCAGATATCCCAACCCAATCTAGTCCCACCTGCCAGCACCTGGCCCATATCCCTCCAAACTCTTCCTATTCATATACCAATCCAGATGCCTTTTAATGTTGCAATTGTACTAGCCACCACCACTTCCTCTAACCTTTGCGAACCAGTCTCCCATGGGGAACCTTGTTGAATGCCTTACCAAAGTCCATATAGATCCTATTTACCGCTCTGCCCTCATCAATCCTCTTTGTTACTTTTTCAAAAAACTCAATCAAGTTTATGAGACATGATTTCCCATGAACAAAGCCATGTTAACTATCCCTAATCAGTCCTTGCCTTTCCAAATACATGTACATCCTGTCTCTCAGAATTCCTCAAACAACTTGCCCACCACTGACATCAGTTTCACTGCTCTATAGTTCCCTGGCTTGTCCTTACCACCTTAAACAGTGGCATCACGTTAGCCAACCTCCAGTCTTCCGGCACCTCACCTGTGACTATCGATGATACAAATATCTCAGCAAGAGGTCCAGCAATCACTTTCCACAGAGTTCTAGGGTACACCTGATCAGGTCCTCACTGAGGATTTATCAGTTTTCAATCCCATTACTTTTTTTCCAATTTCCTTCAATGTCTCCTTTTGAAAAGACTTTGCTTCCCTCGAGCCTCTGAGAATTTATTGTGTCTTCTTCTGTGAAACAGAATAAAAATAGTTTTTTTAATTATTCTGTCATGTCCTTGTTCTCCATTATCCATTCTCCCATTTCAGACTGTAAGGGTCCTACAATTGTCTTCACTAATGCTTTGCATCTTACATATTTCTAGAAACTCTTATTGTCCACAGTTATTCAAGTTTTTGCTCATACTCAATGTTTCCCCTCTGAATCATCTTGGCCCTCCTTTGCTGAACTATAAACTGCTCCTTAATCATCTCTGACTAACACAATTGCTCTCCAACTGTG
Organism: Chiloscyllium plagiosum; assembly: GCF_004010195.1. Lineage (NCBI taxonomy): Eukaryota > Metazoa > Chordata > Chondrichthyes > Orectolobiformes > Hemiscylliidae > Chiloscyllium > Chiloscyllium plagiosum. Next base: position 31,265,371 of record NC_057725.1, read on the forward strand.
ATATCCATCTTCCTTTGTGCTATAACCCCAAACATTGGAAAGATTTCTCCTATTCTACAAATACTTCAGTTTTAATAGGGCTCTTTGTCATATTCAGCCAAAAGTAGTCAAGGGCGATCACTTATTTCACCTCTGAAATGTAGTTGCTTTGTCCATATTTGTACCAAGGCTGTTAGGAGCCCAGCCTGAACACTGGTAACCAGATTATTGTTGAATATGGCTCTTAATGGGACTGTTGATGATCTCTCACATCACTTTGCTGTGACTGAAAGTAGACTGGTATGATGGCAGTTGGCTGCAAAACGTTTGTTCTGCCTTTAATGGGTAAGAGATACCTAGCCAATTTTTCACTTTGCCAAGTAACCGTGAGCTATCTTGGAAAAACTGGGATTGGAATATGGAAAAGTACTGTAGAGTTTTGAACTGATGTGTTGGTTTTAGTGATGGAGGAGTCTGGAATGTCAAATAAAAAGTATTATTGTAAATAATACTATACCAGGTTGTTGCTGGATTAGTCTGTGGGACAGTTGATCCAAATTTTGTCAAGTTCCTAGACGATAACTGGGTGGACTTTGCAGGCCAAATGCTGCTTTTGTCGTGTCTGAATCTGAAGTCTCAATTGATGTGGCTGGTTAATTTTTAATTGTATTTTGTTGTGGGTTTAGTACAACTGTACAGCCATTCCGTATGAAACTATGATGAGTTAACCATTTTGATGTGAGTCTGAAATCACATGCAGGACCTGGACCAAGTAAGGATTCCTTCCCTAAAGGACATAAGTAAATCAAATAGAATTTTGACAATCTTTCATGGTCACCCTTCATGCTACTTGTTTTTTTTTAATTTGAGATTTTATTAAAGTAAATAAATTGCTAGCTGCCTTGGTGAGATTTAAATTTGCATGTTTGGATTATTACACTAGTAGTTGTCCCCATGCACTCTGATGTCGAACACAGTGGTTTGGCAATGGCCGGTTTAGTTGAAAATATTCTCAAAATGGAGGTGTATTATTTTCCTGTCTTGATTGTTTGAGAATTGTTGTATCTGTCTCATCTCTATGAATTTCCTTTATAAATAAATTGATGTAGAATTTTTATTCATGTGAAAGTAGGTAATATTTCAGTGAATGACCTTTTTTGAATTATTAATCAGATTGCACTGATAGCCTTCACTTTTATTGCCAGCTGTAATAAGAAGGAAATTATTGGATAAAAGGGATTAAGTATGAAGTTACTGATCTTCACTTCATATGCAGTGTGTAGCAGAGAAAAACTGGCTGCTTTATATATATATATATATGACATTTAAGTATAAAATTAATAAATACATTGTTGCAAAATTTTCATGAATATGCTTATAGTACAGAGTTTCTGTGTTTTCTTATTATTCATGATCAAAGACTTTTCATGTGTGACATTAGTGTGTTTTCTGACACACCAGTTCAATGTCCTAACTTATATACAGGGTTACGAACGCCCAGCTTATGAACACCCAAACTTATGAACTGACCTCCGTAAAGACTATTTTCTAAAATCTAGCTACATACAATGGTTCATACAAACGAACAGGCAGACAACTTTGTGCGACACTCAAAACACTGCACGTTTTCAGTGGTTCGTCGGCCCACTTGACAACGCCCCTGGACATCCAAGTACTTTAGATGACCTTCACCCCAATGTAAAGGTTATCTTTTTGCCACACAATACCACATCACTACTTCAGCCAATGGATCAGGAAATCATGGCCTCCTTTAATGCAGAGAGGTTCACCAAAGTTTACCGGATAGTTGCCGATGGACTCAGCTACCACAAGGCCATTTCTAATGAGAAAAAGAAAAGCTCTGTTCAAGCCACTCCTGATGTTTACTTGAAGAAATTGACTTCAGAAGTAAATTTCCGCTCTCCAACAGCGGAATCAGACCCTGACTCTCCAGCACCAGGCCCATTCTCTCCAGCACCAGGCCCATCCTCTCCAACGAGGTAAAAACAATGACTGCAGATGCTGGACACCAGATTCTGGATTAGTGGTGCTGGAAGAGCACAGCAGTTCAGGCAGCATCCAAGGAACAGCGAAATTGACGTTTTGGGCAAAAGCCCTTCATCAGGAATAAAGGCAGACAGCCTGAAGCGTGGAGAGATAAGCTAGAGGAGGGTGAGGGTTGGGAGAAAATAGCATAGAGTACAATAGATGAGTGGGGGAGGGGATGAAGGTGATAGGTCAGGGAGGAGAGGGTGGAGTGGATAGGTGGAAAAGAAGATAGGCTGGTAGGACAAGTCCGGACAAGTCATGGGGACAGTGCTGAGCTGGAAGTTTGGGACTAGGGTGAGGTGGGGGAAGGGGAAATGAGGAAACTGTTGACGGTCCACATTGATGCCCTGGGGTTGAACTGTTCCAAGGCGGAAGATGAGGCGTTCTTCCTCCAGGCGTCTGGTGGTGAGGGAGCAGCGGTGAAGGAGGCCCAGGACCTCCATGTCCTCGGCAGAGTGGGAGGGGGAGTTGAAATGTTGGGCCACGGGGCGGTGTGGTTGATTGGTGTGGGTGTCCCGGAGATGTTCCCTAAAGCGCTCTGCTAGGAGGCGCCCAGTTTCCCCAACAACAGCCGAATCATCCAATTAATAAAGTCGTCATAATTATTAATTAAGGCCCCTTCCAGTATGTAAGACATCAGTTGGAAGGAGAGTAAGTGTTAACCTTTAATCACTATCTTTTCCTTTCTATCTAAACAGTTTAAGAAATGTTTCTTTAATTTTTTTGTGTGTATATAGGTACAATCTCTCTCTCTCTCTCTCTCTCTCTCTCTCTCTCTCTCTCTCTCTCTCTCTCTCTCTCACACACACTCACACTCACACACACACAGTCTGTCACTCTTTCAATTATAAATACTTTATTGTAGTTACATTTATTACTGTATTCTTATATTTAAGATGTTTTAGGTAAAATTTATCCTATATTCTAAGACAAATATCTGACTAGTTGACACTAGATGTGAACTGTACATATTCACTTACGGTTTCGATTTGCATACAAATTCGACTTACAAACAGCCTTAAAAACAGAACTCATTTGTAACCTGGGGACTTCCTGTATTTCCAGCATCAGGTTTTTATAATTTAAAAACAAAGAAGATTACACACTTGCACCAGAGGTTATGGTGAAAGAGAGGGAAACACACACACACACACACACTTTCATGCTGTCTGACTCTCACTCTCTCACACATGCGCACAAACTTGCATTATCACTCACACACACACATTAGATAGAGATATGGGGAAAGACAATGAAATTAATAGTTGTAAAGATTTTGGTATCTTTTAATTCAAAATGAAGGTCTGGAAAAAGCGGCGTATGTTAAATTGGTTGTGACGCATCCTATAGTTAAAATGCCTGGAGGTCAGCTCTCAGGTAAATTTGAAGATTGAGTAGGTTGGAAGAGAGCCTTTTTCCCAATTTCAAGTTTTAGCTTTTTTAAGTTGGCTGTGGCTGGTTCAGTGGCTTTTCAGATGCTCTTTCTCATGGTGTATCTGATCAGAATAGCTTCAACTGTTATTTTTAAAAAGGCAGATCGCAAACATGGCTATCTTAAGCATGTGCCTTATTATGAGCCCACCTATCACTTTCTAAAGCATCAGAGTGAATTTGGCTTGCACATCCTGTTTTGCCACTGAAGTTCTTTGTAATAGAGTGAAATATTCAATTCAAAGGTTTCTTTGAACACCTTTGAGGAAAGGTACTGTTTTGATTATTCTGTGGTCCAGAGTGAAGTAGAAAGATGGAACAATCAATGTGTGATCATTTTGTTCTGATAGCAGTTCATCCTCAACCAAGAGACCTGAGAATTTCACAAGTAGCTGTATAAGATGATGCTTCTGAAGGGGTTATGTGTTCAGTTTTGTGTTACATTGAGACCCACCCATTTTGTTGATGTTATACATATTCTTTGGATGGAGCAGATGTATCCTGTACAGCTTCCCAGATTATGCCTGACTAATGATAGTATTGCTATCATGTAATAAATCATCTTATTAACTAAGAACATTAACTCTGTAAGGACTCTATGATGGTGTAAATCTGCCACTGATCATTAGACAGGCTATAGACAAAGTTCAGACAAAGGAGAATTGATCACAACAAACAAACTCAAATAAATCTTACTATGAACCACATACTGGAAGAAGTGTCGTATATCATGATGTGTCTGCAGTAACAATCAGACAATCACTGTACAATCACAGTAAGTTTGAAAGTTCATATTTTAATTAGGTATTTGAATTGAGTTTAATGTCTGTCTGCAGCCGATATTGGCAAAGTCAAGTGATGTGTTGTCTGCTTTTTTAAAAAGCTGTTAGGTTAATTTTAAAAGCATAGTTTTAAAGTTTGTAATATCTTCATTCTTGTACTGGGCATAAATGTGTTAATTTATAAATTTAAGATAATGATGTAAATTAGTTAGACTTATTACTTAAAATCAATAAATAAACCAAGTGAATTTTATGAAACTTGTTAGATGTATAAAGCAAGATTAGATGGTGATGGCAATATAGGAGGTGTGCACTACCTGCAGCTGGGTAATGTTTGTGATCCCAGGCAACCACCTTTGCAGCAAATTTTAACCATCTTTTTGGATGGTAGAATCAATAGGACTGACTTTTGTTCCAATTTCAAAATAGCAATAAATTGTGCAATTTACAGATACAGAGAGACAATATTGCATACAGAAGTTAAATATTAAGATGCAATGATGATTTGACTCAGCTAGTAGTTCACCTAATTCTGGCCAGAGTCTAATTTGAGCACTGAATTTTGAGTGTTTTAAAAATAAGATTTTAAATCTGAGCACAATAAGTTTGTTTAGTATGAAATATGGTGAAAGAGAAACAATTCTGAAATTTGCCCTGTAAAACCTGTATATTGCAGCCTGAGCTTGAGTTCGATTGAAATTCTCTGCTGTTAGCTGAGGAAGAGCAGGAGAATTCACAGAGTGTCTTGGCCAGCATTTGTCCCACAATCATCACCATACAAAACAATAAACAGGCCATTCATCCCATGTGTGTTATGTGATCTTACTGTCTACTGATCTTGTAGTCTATTGCCCTCTAAAAGTTAATTCTTTGGATGTGGTGACCTTTGAGATATTTTGTGGACTTAATTTGTATCTAAATTGAATTAGATTATTTCCTACCTGTACTACTAAATAAGACACCTCAATAATTAATGGGAGTAGTTATTTAAAAAAAATCATATATACTAGATACATAGATGAAGGAATGGGACAATTATTTGGATCACTCGTTCACAAAACCAGCAGAGGCATGATGGACTAAATAATTTCCTTCTGTGTGAATAATACTATGATAGTGCTGTAATATTAAGATTAAAAACTGAATTGTTTTACTTTAGCAGGCTTCAAAATGATCAGGAACAAAATGTATTTATCTAGTATCAATCAACAACTGAGCTGTAATAGCCTGTCAGATATCCATTCTTGGAGGAGGAACAACAACCAGTTGTATTTTTGTGGTACTTTAAATGTAACAAAGCCTATCCAAGACCTACACAGTAGCATTTTAATGGCAAATTTGACAATGAAACATCGAAAGAGATACTAGGGAACAAAAGCTTGACTAAAGTGACAAATTCTAAGGAACATTTTAAAAGAAATTTGATGTAGGTTTAGAGAGGGAACTTCAAGTGTAAAGCCTTTTCAGCTGAAAGTATAGCTGCCACTGGTGGAACAATCAAAATCAGGATTCTGGTGAGGTCAGAATTGGAGAAGTGCCTACATCTCAGGGCTGCAGTGTTGGAAGAGATTACATAGATAGCGAGATATGAAGCCATATAGGAATTTGAGAACAGGAGTGATGGTTTTAAATAGAGATATTGCTGGTCTGGGAACCAGTGTAGGCCAGCAAGTTACATGATAGGTGAATGGAACTTTGTGTGAATTAGAATATAGGCAGCAGACTTTTGTATGAACTCAAATTTATAGCATAAGAAATTGCACAGTATAACCTTTTTGGGCAGTCAACATTGTGTTTCTTGTAATGCAGATGTGACTTCAGGGTTGTCCCTAATGCTGTTATGTTGTCGCCTGCTGCAGCTGACATTATATTAATCTCGACATGTTTCAACTTTCAGCATAACTGAGTTTGAATAAGTAGCATATTTCTTGGATGCCTCATTTTCAGCCTCTGATCATCAGTATACTTTTTGAATGGAGGTGTGAGCAACCTCTACTGGAAGAATACTAATGAAGCTGCTCATTAGTGCATTTTAAGCAAATTCAAGGCAAAAAATAGTTTATTTTGTTCTTGTTTCAATCACTTCAAGGCTACTTTTATTCTCTTTATCAATCTTAATTAGACATCACTTTGTTTTGTTTCCTACTTTGTTCAAGTGACTGCTGGACAAACACATAGACGGCAGTAAATTTGAGGGATGTGTAGGTTAGGTTGTTCTTAGATTAAATAAATGCTCTGTACAACATTATGGGCCAAAGGGCCTGTACTGTGCTGTACTGTTCTAGGTTCTTCTTTCTCTCCATACCACGTTAAAAGAAGGCACTTTAGCTTGCAGACATCTCCTAGGTACCTTTACTGTATTTTTCAAACCAATCCACAAGGAGGCAATCTTGATTAATGCAGAACTGTCGTCGTTTGCACCCACCTCACTCAAGAGCATGTAAAAATTCATGCAAGTGGCCCTTTGAAAGGGTGATACACTCATTGTTTGGAATGGAATGCAATCTGTACTAATGTGCCTCCTGGCTTGCTATTATCACATGACCTCTACCATCAGTCACTGACTGGAGACTACCATCTTGCAGCAAGTTTCAATAAGCAAAATGGTCAAAGAAGGCACATGCTCAATGCTTTTAACACTAACAGCTGTTTAAAGATTGGTCTCTAGCAAGTGTGGGTGTCACTTTAGTGGAGTGCTTTAGATACTGGTTCTGTTTTCAAAGATTCCATGCTAAACTTCTGCCTGGGGAATGCTGAAATGTTCCAATACAAGCTTCAGAAACTGACAACATTTTGTCTGATAGAGAAAAAAAGAACTGCAGATGCTGGAAATGAAAAACAAAAACAAAAGTGGTTGGAAAAACTGAGCAGATCTGGCAGCATCTGTGGAGAGAAAGCAGAGTTAAAGTTTTGAATCCAGTGACCCTTCTTCAGAGCCAAAATGTTAACTTGCTTTCTCTCCACAAATACAGCCAGGCCTGCTGAGTTTTTGGCATTGTCTGTTATGCATTCCTGCTACATTTGTCTGCCATGCCCCCGAGAAGTCTTATTTATGTCTTTTACTTTGCTGTTAGTATAGAGGATCAATTTCTTCCCATTAACACTTCAATTTACACAATTTTACATGTTTTTCTCCAACTTCACTATTAACAACCCCTTGTGTTTTACACTGGGCATCTGATAAAAGTATGTAAAAAAAAAAATCATTTTCCAGTACCTGTTGATCTTGCAGAGTCCTCCTTACTAACCTTTGGGGCTAATGACAAAATTGGGAGAGCTGTCTCACAGACTAGTCAAGGAACCCATGATGTGGGGGAGCTGGTGTTGGACTGAGGTGGACAAATTAAAAATCTCACAAGACCCACTTATAGTCCAACAAGTTTATTTGGAAGCATTAGCTTTTGGAGCACTGCTTTTTCATCAGATGGTTGTGGAGTATAACTCTTACTAGGAACACCACCACCTTCAAGTTACCCTCCAAGCCATGGAAAATCATACCAGACTCAACATATTAACTCTTGTTCTCTCTTTACAGATGCTGCGAGACCTACTGAGTCTCTTCAGCATTCTTTGTGTTTATGTTTGTATCACTCAATTCTGATTAAGCAGGCCATCCACAAAATACCTATAGCTATCACAGCTCTCAACTCACATTTGTGGAGAGTGAGCCAGGGATTAATCACTCATTTTAAGGTATGTAGGTGTCATCACTAGTGATCTGAAACTTTTACTACTTTGTTTTACATCCCATACTAGATAATCAGTTTATAATGATACTGCAGATATGTCTTTTCTGCTTTTTCAAGTAAGTTTCTTTCACTCATTTGTAGGATGTGAGTGTCACTGGCTGGCAATAATTTTTTTGCCTGTCCTTCATTAACCATGAAAAGGTGGTGGTGAGCTGCCTTCTTGAACTACTGCAGTCCATTTGCTGTAGGTTAACCCATAATGCCCTTCGGGAGGGAATTTGAGAGCTTTGACCCAGTAACAGTGATGGAACAGCGATATATTTCCAAGTCAGGATAGTGAGTGGCTTGGAGGGTAAATTGAAGGTGGTGGTGTTCCCATATATGTGTTGCTCTTGTCCTTCGAGATAGAGGTGGTCGTGGGTTTGGAAGGTGCTGTCTGAGGATCTTTAGTGAATTTCTGCACTGTATCTTGTAGATTCAGTCTGTTCCTTCATTAGTCTGTGAGGCAGCTCTCTCATTAGCCCTGAAATGTTAGTAAGGAGGACGTTGCAAGGTCCGCAGGCCTGTTTTTTACTGTATCCACACCATCAAAACCAGTCACTATTTTGAAGATGTCTATTAGGTCACCTTTGTTTTACAAGAGAAAAGATACTCAGGTGTAGGCGATGGCCTAGTGGTATTATCGCTAGACTATTAATGTTAACAACAGCTAATGTACTGGGGACCCAGCTTCAAAGCCTGCCATGGCAGGATCGATGCCAGGTGATCCATCTGGTTTCATTTCTTTGAGATTTTGTTGCAATCAGAGGGCAGTTGAGAGTCAGCCACATTGCTATGGATCTGGAGTCATATGTCAACCAGACCAGGTGAGGATGGCAAATTTCCTTCCCTGAAGGACATTAGTGAACTCGGTGGGTTTTTCTGATAATTGACAGTGATTTCATGGTCATCAGTAGATTCTTAATTCCAGATTTTTTCTTTAATTGAATTCAAATTCCACCATCTGCCATGGCAGGCTTTGAAGCTGGGTCCCCAGTACATTAGCTGTTGTTAACATTAATAGTCTAGCGATAATATCACTATCCATTGCTTACACCTGAGTATCTTTTCTCTTGTAAAACAAAGGTGACCTACTAGACATGTTCAAAATAGTGAGTGGTTTTGATGATGTGGATACAGTGGGGAAGAGCATAATGGAGGCTGTCAATAAAAGGCAGTCACTAAGAAATTCAAGTCCAAAAAAAACTGCGTTGTGTACAAAATAGTGAGAATGTGGAATTCATTATCACAAGGAGCAAATAATAAAGATGCATTCGAGGAGAATTTGGGCGAGTATATGTTGGAGAAGGAAATAGGGAATTCTGATTATATTTATGGAAGCGGTTTAAAATGGAACATAACATCTGGCTATGGTCTTTATTGGCTGAATAACCTGTTTTTGTGTTATATTTTTTCAGCGTGTGGCTACAAAGGATTATTAGCTCAACATCTAGCATATCCCTTTAAAATGACTTCTCCTTTAACCTCCTATTTTAATGCTGATTTTTTTTTTGAGAGCTTTCAAATAAGTCCATTACTGGATAGGTTCAGTTCTGCAATCCTCTTAAAATCTTAAATGTACCCTTGTGATGGCGGATGTATCTCAGTGTACATATTATTCTGAATCACAGGGTAGTAGGTTCAAGTCCCGCTACAGAAAATCATTGGAACATGTTATCCAGCTGACAATTCAGCACAATACTGTGGACTTTTGCTGCATGGGAGGAGCAGTACTGAGGGGGTACTACATTGTGAGAGAGCCATCTATTGCCTGTGATTTTAAACTGAGGCCCTGACTGCCTTTCAGATGGACATAAAAGATCAAAAGGCGAATATGAATGACAGAACGGAAGATCTCCTGGTTAATATTTATCTTCCTCTAAACATTACACAAATAAATTAGCTAGTTATTATCACATGATGTTTGTGGGAGCTAGATGTTCACAACTTGGCTATCATAGTTCCTACAATACTGCATAATTACAATTCAAAAGTACTTCATTGGTTATAAAACACATTTTGATGTCTGATGATCATGAAAAGTGCTGTATAAATGCATGACTGTCTTCATACTTTACATCCATGAAATTGGGCTAAAAGGGTTATATTATGGTTACAGGTTGAACAACCTAGGTTTATGTTCCCTCAATCAAGCGTAGAAGATTGAAGGGTGATTTGTTTGCAATGTCTAAGGATTTACTAGGATAGGTGTAAAAAAGCAATTTCCAGTAGTGTGGAATCCAATATAAAGAGACATGACACTAAGATTAGAGCTCAGCCATTCAGAGATGATGTCAGGGTGCACAATACTCAAGGGTAATGAATGTCTAGAGTTCTTTTTCCCCCGAAATGAAAACTGATGCCAGGAGACCACTGAAAATCTCAAAGCTGAGACTGATAGATTTTTTATTAAGCAAGGATGTCAAGGGCTATGAGGCCAAGACAGATAGTTGGAGTTAAGATACTTATCATCTGAGAAGTTTTGAATAGCTGAGCAGGTTTGAGGGATTGGATGGCCTCTTCCTGTTATTAAGTTCCTCTGTCTCCTGCATGACTCTATTAGTGTATCTCTGGTAGGTCTCCCATCCTCAACCATTCATGAATTTCAACTCTGCTACAGGTATCACATTCTGTACCAAATTCTATTCACTGGTTCTTTGACTAGGTAATCTACCTTGGTTCCTGTTCATCAAGTATTTCAATGAAAAAAATGTCTCTCTGTTTGAATCCTTTCATCGTTCGTTATTTGAGAAGAATAGGTCTCTAAGAATAGATCTTTTTAGAACATGTAATATTCTTAGAGGACTTGATAGGATAGATACTGAGAGGGTTATTCCCATGCCTAGTGTACCTCTAACTAGGTGACATATCTCAGAATAAAGAGTTACTATTTAGGACTGAGATACGGATAAATAATTTTTCATCAAACCTTATACAGGTTTATAAAATCTTGAAGGGCATGGATAGGACCAATAGACAAGGTTTTTTTCCTAGAAGTAGAGGGCATAGATTTAGAGTGTGGGGGGAGAGATTTAAAAGGGACCTAAGGGGCAACTTTATCACGCAGAGAGTGGTGTGTGTATGCAATGCGCGGATGTGGTGGAGGCTTGTACAATTACAGCATTTAAAAGGCATCTGGATGGGTATATGAATAGAAAGGGTTTAGAGGGATATGGGCCCAATGCTGGCAAATTGGACTAGATTAATTTAGGATATCCAGGCAGCATGGAGGAGTTGGAAAGGATGCTAAGAAGAAATCAGAAGTTTTCAAAATCTGAGTGGGCTATTTCCTGTGGGGATGTAGTTTTCTGTTCTTAGGGGGATGTAAATGGGATCCAAGTCAATGTGTTTGTTGAGAGATTTCCTGTTGGAGTGCCATCAACAAACACATTGACTTGGATCCCATTTACCACCCTCTGAGAAAAAAAATGGAAAATGATATCGCCACAGGAAATGACATCACCAGCCCAAGGAAACCTAAAATCAAAAATAAAAAGCAGACTGTATCACCAGTGCTTCACCGGAGGCTCACTGATGTTACCTAGTATGATGACGAAATGTCTGAAAGCGAACTTTCCAGCTCAGCAAGCAGACTTACATCCAGAACCTCATCCTGAGCTACAAATCTTCTCAAAACTCAGTAACTAAATCATTATGCTAATTTGTAGTGATAGTGTAGACATAATGGACGAAATGGTCTCCTAATGTGCCATAAAACTTCTGCGACTTGATTATGATGAGCTGCAAGATTCGCCTGAACATATTGCTACCAAATACCAGAGGGTAGATTGTCATTCTGTGCTAACTGTGATCTCCTCATTGTATATCAATTGTCAGCAGAGATTATTGTCACTCCTCCAGCAACTATAATGGAAGAAATAAAGGATCTTGATCAGATGGGCCAATGGGCTGAGAAGTGGCAGATGGCGTTTAATTTAGATAAATGCGAGGTGCTGCATTTTGGGAAAGCAAATCTTAGCAGGACTTATACACTTAATGGTAAGGTTCTAGGGAGTGTTGCTGAACAAAGAGACCTTGGAGTGCAGGTTCATAGCTCCTTGAAACTGGAGTCGCAGGTAGATGGGATCGTGAAGAAGGTGTTTGGTATGCTTTCCTTTATTGGTCAGAGTATTGAGTACAGGAGTTGGGAGGTCATGCTGTGGTTGTACAGGACATTGGTTAGGCCACTTTTGGAATATTACGTGCAGTTCTGGTGTCCTTCCTATCAGAAAGATGTTGTGAAACTTGAAAGGGTTCAGAAAAGATTTACAAGGATGTTGCCATGGTTGGAGAATTTGAGCTATAAGGAGAGGTTGAACTGGCTAGGGTTTTTTTCCCTGGAGCATCGGAGGCTGAGGGGTGACCTTATAGAGGTTTACAAAATTGAGGGGCATGGAGAGGGTAAATAGACAAAGTATTTTTCTTGGGGTGTGGAGTCCAGAACTAGAGGGCATAGGTTTATGGTGAGAGGGGAAAGATATAAAAGAGATCTAAGGGGCAACTTTTTCATGCAGAGGGTGGTACATGTATGGAATGAGCTGCCAGAGGAAGTGGTGGAGGCTAACATTTAAAAGGTATCTGGATGGGTATATGAATAGGAAGGGTTTGGAGGGAAATGGGCTGGGTGCTGGTAGGTGGGACTAGATTGGGTTGGAATATTTGGTCGGCATGAATGAGTTGGACCAAAGGGTCTGTTTCTGTGCTGTACATCTCTATGACTCTATGATATAGATATTTGAAAAGGACAAAAACAATTGATAAGAGTGATATCAGAACTGAGAACCAGAAAATGTTGACCATGTTGAGGCTTTTTTTCTCTCAGAAATTTGAAGCCTGAAGTGTAAACTTAAGAAATAGGAGTAAATGTGAGCCTCTCCTCAAGATTGATCCATCATTGAGTATAATCATAGCTGAAATAAAAACAAAGTGTTGTAGATACTCAGCAGCATCTGTGGAGAACGAGAGTGAGTGAACATTTAAAATCCAGTCTGACTCTTCTTTGAAACTGAAAGAAGATGGAAAATAATGGTTTTTGTGCTGCTGGCAGAAGGGAAGAGGAGCAAGAGGAACAGATTGTGTGGTGCTCGGAGTGAAAGTTAAAGGTGAGGTATAAATGTAAAATAGATATAAATGTTAGCTATCATAAGAAGAAAACGGGTCCACTCTGCTGAGAGTAAAGGCAAAAAGACATAAACAAGAGATAGTCAGGAAGAGGTCAGGACATGTAAGAAAAATGACATCCCTTGAAGGTGTGGAATTCAATATTTAAATCTTGAAGCTGTAAGTTGCATCAGTGGAAAACGTGGTGTGTTCCTCCAGTTTACTTTGAACTTTACTGGAATGTTGTTGCAGGTGAAGGACAAAAATGTTAGCATGGTGCTTTATTGAAATGGCAAGCAACTGGAAGATCAGTGTCATTCCAACGGACAGAGCAGAGTTGTTCCTGAAAGCAGTCACCCAGTCTGTGTCTGGTATCAACAACATGAAGGTGACCAGCTAATAGAGTACACTAGATTGAAAGAAGCAAAATAAAACACTGTTTCACTGGAAGGTGTGTATTGGGCTTGGACAGTGAGGAGAAAGGTGAATAAACAGTATAACACTTGCTGTACTTGCTTGGGAAGGTGCCATTGCAGAGTGAGGAAATGTTAGGAATGATATAAGAGTGGACTAAAGGTATCACTAGGAATGCAATATACTATCTGTGGAGGGGAAGGGAAGATGTGTTTGCTGGCAGAAATGACAGAAGATGATCAGTGCAGAGACTGGTGGGCTGGAAACTGAAGACAAGGGGAACTGAATTGTTGTTCTGAGAGGAAGGGGAAAGGGGAGGTGTAAAAGAACAAGAGATGGGTTGGTACTGTCAGGAGAGAATTCCTTGGATGATGGAGAACTAGGACATCTCAGAGATACTCTGGTGGAAGGTGGCATCATCAGAATAGATATGACTGAGATAGTGTAACTGGGAAACTTGAATGGAATCTTTGCACGAAACAGGATGTGATGGAATTGAGGCAACTGTGAAATTCAGTGGATATGTAGTGACGGTCTATCTGTAGAAATGGAAATTATGATGTCAGGGAGGAGAAGAGACAGATAGACCAGGTGAATGTGAGAAAGGATGGAAATTGGAAGCAAAATTAACTTTTCCAATTCTGACAACAAGAACATAGAACATAGAACATAGAACAATACAGCACAGAAAGAGACAGATAGACCAGGTGAATGTGAGAAAGGATGGAAATTGGAAGCAAAATTAACTTTTCCAATTCTGACAACAAGAAACAGTAGCAATTACAACATTGATGTACCAGCAAAAGTATTGTGGGTAGAGACTCTGAGTAAAACTGAAACAAAGGATATTCCACATGGCCCATGAAGAGAGAGGCATAACTGGGACCCATGCAGACACCCAGAGCCAAGCTTCTGACTTGGAGAAAGTGAGACTAGTTAAAAGAATTGTTATTCAAAGTGAGAGTGAGCTCAGACAGACAAAGGAGGATTTTGGATGAAGAATGTTCGTGGCTGATTTGACCTTAGCCTAAACTCTACATTCCTGCAAACTTCCCATAACTCTTAACACCCTGTAGTACTATGTCCAGCTAATGATTATAAATTAATAAGATATTTCTAGTAGGGCACAGTATTTGAATAGTTGTGAATGGTAATGAATACTGTGCATCATCAATGAACATCTCCATGCTTAATCTTAATGTTGGAGAAAATGTAATTGAGGGAGAATTGAAAATGGTTGTACCTAGTAATTAACCTGAGTAGCTTCGATAGCAATGCCTTGGACCTGAAACAATTGCTCTCCCACAACCAGAACCTCAATCTTTTGTGAAAAAATTAAGGACTGCAGATGCTGGAGATCAGAGTCCAAGAGTGTGGAGCTGGAAAAGCACAGCCCGTCAGGCAGCATCCAAGATGCGGGAGAATCAACGTTTCAAGCATTCCTGATGAGACCTCATTCCTGATGAAGGGCTTCTGCTTGAAATATTGATTCTCCTGCACCTTGGATGCTGATTGTCCTTTTTCAGTTCCACACTCTTCAACCCACATTCCTTTGTGCTGATTATAATTCTAAATAGAGGAGAGTTTTCCTATGATTCCCAAGTGACTAATTTCCACTAGTGTTCTTTGTTGCCATACCTGGTCAAATGTTATGCTAACATCGCATGCAGTCACTTTCACCTCACCTCTGGAATTCAGTTCCTTTCTCCATATTTGGACCAAAGTTGTAATGAAATGTGGAGATCAGTGGCCTGGCGAATGCGGAATTACATCAGAGCAGGTTATTGGCTAGTTACTGCTACTTGATAGCACTGACAATAACATCTTCCATCACTTTGCTGGTGATTAAGAATAGATTGATGGGGGATTCAAGATGGCGGCGACCCAGTAAGACTGAGTCTATAGTGCTCCTCCCAAGACTTGGGCACAGTGGGTCACCTACCCCCTAACAAGCTCACCAAATCATTTATAAATCATTTATAATAGTTTAGTAACTGAATTAGTGGTGTAATATTATATTTAAGCAACT
>NC_057725.1:31280900-31294428 GCF_004010195.1 Chiloscyllium plagiosum
CCTGAGGCAGGAATTGAACCCGGGTCTCTGGCGCTGTGAGGCAGCAGTGCTAACCACTGTGCCACCGTGCCGCCCACAAAGATAGTCACTAACAAATCCAGTAGGTAATTCAGAGAAGCCAGTAAAACAAACAGTGGTGAGAACATGTAACTTACCACAAGAATTTGTTGAGGGGAATAGCGTTGATGTATTTAAGGGATGGCTAATACAGTTTATGATGCAGAAAGGAAAGGAATGTTATTTGAATAGGGATAGATAATATAGAACAGGAGAAGGTTTAGATGGGACATAAACACCCACACTATTTTATTTTTAATGGGATAGAGCTTCCTGACTAGCAAGACGGTTATCATACAAACGTATAATGTGTTCATCTGCTAAAGTTACTTTCAATAATCTTACAAAAGATATAGCCAGTATAAATGGAGGCCACTTAAGTGTTAGTCTTGTGACTTTATGTTGCCATTTGAAACAGTTGATGTATTGCTGTTCTAATCCCTAAAACAGATGTTGCCCATGTGAGCATTTTTAGACACTGGTCTTCAGATTGCTATCACTATTCACTTATTGGAATTAGTCAGTTTTATCATTAGATTTCAATATTTAACTGGGTCACTAAATGTAGGAATGTCTCAACATGGCACTGTCTTACAAAGAGAGACAAAGAAAAGCATATGCAGACCTATTTGTCTCACATTCATACCCGAAAACAATGAAACTGGCATTAGTAACAAATCTGAAGATAACTTGTCTGTAAATAGCAACCCAATTCCAAAAAGGGGTTCCTTCCTCAATGTCAATGACTCTTTATTTGAGGTGTTGAGATCCTGGGTTGCACTCAAATTGCCACAGTAGTTAAAGTTATTTGTGTACATGTGTAAAATGTGAAAATGGACAATGGATTGTAACCTAGGAAGCAGCCACCTTAATATTCTGTGAAATCTGTGGGTAGTGTCTTACGTGCAGTCACTCAATAGCACGTAAATGTTGCAATAATTTAGCTCTATCAATGGCAGTTGACTTAATGTAATGGGAAATAGGGACTCTCTTCACACTGATTTTGCATCACTGTTTGAGCTGGATAAGGGCATTTGATGGCAGCTGTTCCTTGGGAGCAAGATACTCCAATTGACCAAAAACATGTATATTTACAGCAATTTAAAATAAAAAATACTGGAAATACTTAGCTGATCAAGGAGCATGTGAGGAGAGAAACAACTGATTATCTGAATATTTAACTTTTTTTTCACAATTGGTATTTCCAACATATTCTGCTTCCATTTCAGATTTTCACTATATGCAGTATTTTGTTTTTGTATTTCCTTATTGGTTGTGGATGGCTTTCAGAGAACAACGATGACTGAGAGCCTGTAAAAATATGACTTATGTATTTTAGTCACCACAATAATCAGATTTTGATTTTTATAAATATCCTGAGCTCGCTTTTTCAATATTGAAAATTATCCTGCATAATTTGACCTATGCTACAGAAGGTAACACATATTTTAGTGTTTAAAATACTAAAGGGTTTAGACTAAATAAAATAAACGTTTACACTATTTGAAAGATCAATTCAGGTAAGGATTATCAAGCGACAGCAAGACAACATGAAGGACAATGTTTTACCTCATTAGGAAGTTGAGATTTGCAATGCACTACCTGATGGTAAAAGTGATTCAAGAGGTGCTTAAGAGAGGAATTATTGCAGAGAAATTGGGAGAAAGTGGGGTAGTGTAATGAATTGGATTGTGAACCCAGTGTTGGCGCAGTTTTAATGGCCGAATGAACTCCTCTGATCTATTATATAATACCAAGACATTTCGTGCACAGTAAGAGGTTATGCAATACATCATATCAAGTTGACCAGTACTTGCTCCATATAGAGTTGCCCACTTGAACCCAATATCCTTTAGTAAGTGGTTTAGAGCAGTTGATGAGGTACTGTGGTAGTGTCTCTATACCTAAGCCAGAAGGTTAATAGCATGACCAAACAGGTTGATTGGTTTATAAAATCAGTACGGTAGACAGTGAAGAAGGTTATGTATGATTACAAAGAGATCAAGGGGCTGAGGAGTGGCAGAATGAGTTTCATTTGGATAAATGTGAGGCATTACATTTTGGTAATACAGACAAAGACAGAACTTGTACAATTAATGGTAGGGCCCTAGGTAGTGCTGTAGAACAGAGAGATTTAGGGATTCAAGTATACAATTCTTTAAAATTTGCTTAACAGGTAGACAGGGTGATTAAGAAGGTGGTTAGCAAACGTGCTTTCGTTGCTCAGACCTTTTGAGTATAGGAGTTGGAATGTCATGTTGATGTGATGTTGTACATGATACTGATGAGGTCTCTTGCGGAGTACTATGTGCAATTCTGGTCACTCTGTTATGAGGAGGACTGGAGAGGGTTCAGAATAGATTTACCAGTATGATGCTGGCAATGGCAGGTTTGAAATATAAAAACCGACTGGGACTTTTTTCACTGGACCATAGCAGATTGAGGGGTGATCTTAATTGAGATTTATAAAAGCTTGAGGAGCAAAGATAAGATGAATGACAAGGGTCTCTTCTCTGGGGTGGAGAGTTCAAAACTACGGGCTGTATTTTCAAGGTGAGTGGAGAAGCTTTAGGAAGGACATCAGGGGCAACTTATTTACAGAATGTGATTTGTGTGTGGAATGAACTGCCATAGGAATGATGGTTGCAGGTACTGTTACAATATTTAAAAGACATTGGATAAGTTCATGAATAGGAAAGATTTGGAGGGATAGGGGTCAAGAGCAGGCAGGTGGGAATAGTTTAGTTTGGGAACATTGTGGGTGTGGGCCTGTGACCAGTGGAGTGTCACAAGGATCGGTACTGGGTCCTGTACTTTTTGTCATTTACATAAATGATTTGGATGCAAGCATAAGAGGTACAGTTAGTAAGTTAGCAGATGACAACAAAATTGGAGGTGTAGTGGACAGCGAAGAGGGTTACCTCAGATTACAACAGAATCTTGACCAGATGGGCCAATGGAGGAGAAAGTGAGGGCTGCAGATGCTGGAGATCAGAGCTGAAAATGTATTGCTGGAATGCCACTTCTCAGCCCATTGGCCCATCTGAAAATGTATTGCTGGAAAAGCGCAGCAGGTCAGGCAGCATCCAAGGAACAGGAGAATCGACGTTTCGGGCATAAGTTACAAATCTTCGCACAAACTTTGAATTGAGTAGTTTACAAAATTATGAGGGGCATGGATAGGATAAATAGACAAAGTCTTTTCCTTGGGGTCGGGGAGTCCAGAACTAGAGGGCATAGGTTTAGGGTGAAAGGGGAAAGATATCAAAGAGACCTAAGGAGCAACCTTTTCACGCAGAGGGTGGTATGTGTATGGAATGAGCTGTCAGAGGATGTGGTGGAGGCTGGTACAATTGTAACATTTAAGAGGCATTTGGATGGGTATATGAATAGGAAGGGTTTGGAGGTATATGGGCCGGGTGCTGACAGGTGGGACTAGATACGGTTGGGATATCTGGTCGGCATGGATAGGTTGGACCGAAGGGTCTGTTTCCATGCTGTATATCTCTATGACTCTATGACTGGTTGGACTGAAGGGCCTGTTTCCAGGCTGTATGACTCTGAGTCTATAATTTCCTGTGGGTCTATTTAATGGATAAAGTCGCTAGGAATTATTTTAATTCATCGTTTTTAGCAGGAAAAATATTTCTGCAACACTATTTTAATTGTTAAGTACCAAGTGAGCTGAATTTTCTTTTCTAACATCAACAATAGCCTATACACTTTTTCAGGGCAATATCAGACTCTGAAAATTTAATTTCAGGTTCCACTATGTAATTTATTTTTAGTATTCCAAGAAAGGTCTGAGAAACATTCTACTGAGAAACTTGGGTGGGTTTGCTTTTCCACTTTAACAAAATGGTAGCATTTACTTTTTGTTATTGCTTTGCTGATATTGTCTGCTGCAAGTTGTAATGCAGACAGTTAGCCTGCACTCATCAGCTTCCCATTTAGTCATTTACAAGAAGCAGGAGATAGGCGGCCTTAAAATTCACGTATTCTACCATTTGGCTCAGAATTAAATCCTCACTATTGATTTTGCTAGGCTTCCTGACTATTTTATTGTTATAGATCTGATGATAAAGTCAAGTCATTAAATGCAACTCCTGCCTAATATGAAAAGTTGCTGAACCAAATTTGTAACGAAATTTACAAGCTTTTCTATAAAACCTTCCTTTCAATTTTAGTAAAAGCTCAATGAAAGAATAAGCTGTTTTTGATGTAAGCTAAGTAGAAGCACATTTATACATCTGGATCATTTTTTGAATGCTTTATTTAGCTAATAATTATTGCAGGTGACTATACCCAAGGTTTATGCTGTCATAACAGCTGATGAAGGATGATTGACATACTGATTGCCATTCTGTTCCATGCTCCCAATATATGCCAGAAGCCCATGATCATAAAATACTCCAGTTCTCTTCTCTTCTCAACCCCCGCCATCTCCAAAACACCATTCAATTTTCCTGACTATGTTGCTTGAAAGGATTGCTTTTCCCACTTCCCAATGTGTATGTTGAAACTTTTCCAGTTGTAATTTTTGGCAGTTTTATACAAGTGTGTTAATAGCTTTCACTAACTAAGTCTTTGTTGTTTTGCTTGCAAACCAGAAAACATTTAGCATTGCCCTAACTTTGGCCTACTTGAACTCGAGCAGCTGTAAATACCGAATAAATTCCTGTTGGCATGTGGCTTGGATCTCCAGTTGAGTTTCCTTTAAAGAAGTTAGTGGCCAGATGCATACTCAAAGCTTGACAGCATCCAGGTCAAATCAGCCCTCTTGATCAATGGTCCATCATCATTAACACAGAGTAGCATAAGTGTATACCATTCACAAAGAAGGAATGCCGGTTGGACATTAGGAAAACTATCTAGTCTCCCTCAACCAGTGCTGGAGAAAGCATTTTGATCAAGTTCAGCTGCACTCTACAGATAATCCAGGGCAAAGCTAAAAATCCATTTTATAAATCAGTTAGCTTGACATCGGTTGTTTTGAAAGTGTTGGAATCTGAGAGTCATGAAATCTTAAAAGTGTACCGAGAAAAGCATTCTGTGATTGAAAGAAGTCAACATGATTTTACTCAATGTAAATCTTTATTGAGAAATTTGTTAGATTTTTTTTAAAGATGTAGATTAAGGGGAACCAGTAGATATATAAACTCTGGTTTCCAAATGGCATTTGATAAGGTGCCTCACAAAAGATTAATACACAAGATAAGGAGTTAGGTTGATGTATTAGCACAGATATAGGACTGGATAAACAGACAGGAATCAGAAAGTGTGGCACTATTCATTTTAGTTCTAAGAATAGAGAAACAGAAATATTTAAAAGGCATGAAACTTGTAAATTTTGGAAACCTTGGGTTTACTCATACAAGGAACATAAAAAGTTATGATGTGGGAAAACTAGAAATTAGGAAAATAAATAGCATGTTTGATTTCATTGCAAGGGGTTTGGATTTTAAGAATAAAATAGTCTTGCTGTATTACAGGGCTTTTAATGAGAAGACACCTGTCATCTGTGCAATTCTGGTTTCTTTCTGTAAGGAAGGACATACTTATTTTGGAAGCAGAGTCTAGATTAGAGTAGTGCTGGTCTATTCCTGATGAAGGGTTTTTGCCCGAAATGTCGATTTTCCTGCTCCTCGGATGCTGCCTGACCTGCTGTGCTTTTCCAGCACCACTCTAATCTAGACTCTGGTGTCCAGCATCTGCAGCCCTTGTTTTTACCTTATTTTGGAAGCAGTACACTGAAGGTTCACTAGATTTCACTGGAATGAGAGGATTGGCCTACAATGAGAAGCTAAGTAAATTAAATCTATATATTCTCTGAAGTTTAGAAGAATGAGTGATTTCATTGAAGCATTCTAAACTATATGGAGGCTTTGATTGATTAGATACTGAAATATTGTTTTTCCTAGCTGAGGAATTTGGAACAAAGGGGCACAATTTCAAGATAATTGAAATAAGAATTTTTTTTCTCTCAAAGGATTGTGTCTTTGGAATTCCCTGTGCCTGAGTGCTGTGGATACACCATCAGTGAATACCTTTAAGTCTGAAACATACCGATTTTTGGACTCTCATGGAATCCAGGGATATGGGAACCAGGCAGGAAATTGGAGTTGAAGCCCAAGATCAGCCATGATTGCACTGACTTGACAGGCCATGTTGTCTCCCTTGTTTCTATTTCTTATTTTAGGTTGCCAAGATTAGCTACTCAAGTTCTGATTGCAGCTAGACTCAGTCCTATAGTACATCTTATTATTCAGCTCTGTACACAATATTATCAATCCCCTGTAAGTAAATTGTATACAGTAATCTAGTGTTGTGTTGCAATAGAAATAGTTATTCTGGGCTCATGAGTCTGTTCTGTCATTCAGTAAAATCATCTACCAGTGGTTCAAACTTGTACCCAACAAACATGCACATGCTGCAGATACAGCACACCTTCCCTGATGCTATAGTAGCTAGCGAGTTGGTGATATGTGATACTAGAGCCAGTCTCTACTCAATTAACATCTTTTTTACAAAGTGAAACATTATTAGCTTTTGTCATTTCCATCACAGATTCAAAAAGTGTCTTATTATGGATAAATGTATTACAACATAAGTCTAGGGCACGTGGAATTTGAACCCAAACCTTCTGGCTGACAAATAGGACACTACTACTGCACCACAAGAATCCTTTTAAATATGCCATTTAATAATGACATACATGCTTTTAATTTGCAATACATGTAAATTGCTTATAAGCAACAACTTTATGGATAGTTTTAATCATTCTGTTCAGAAATGCTATGACACATCTCTGGAGCAGATGTGACTTGAACCCAGATCTTCTGGCTGGGAGCTAGGGATACTACTATTGCACCTAAATTGCACATCTAAGTAGTATTTTTAACTAACCTGTCCAAGTTTCTTTTTTCTTCTGTATGTATGTACAATTTCCAAAACCGGAAATCACTGCTGGGAATGGTGTTGGTGTGCCAGTTAGTTTGTGTGGACCTGCTGGGTAACTGTGCAGTTTAGAGGCAACATTAGTAGGGACACTACCACTGTACCACAAAACCCTTTGCACGTAATTAGTGATTAAATGCTAACTGTACAATTGTCTCTGTTTTAGTTATTTTAATCAACATGTTTGGACCTTAATCAACATGTTTGGTTATACTATGATACAGCTCCAGGACAAGTGGGATTTAAACCTGAACCTTCTGGCTGAGAGTCAGAGACACAACTACCACAGTGCACACTGCATGATGTTTTATGATATGCTTTTGAAATATGTGGATATTTTCTAATCAATGTATTCAAGGGATGTTCTTGCACCACTTCTGGTGCAGGTGGGTCTTGAACCCAAGCCTCCACTGCACCTGAACACTTCATGGTGTCTTATATATTTTTGCATTAGTTTATTCATCTCTATTTAACCTAGTTTTTTGCATTTAATTTAGTTAGCAGTGCAAGTTCAATCCATAAAACACTGCAGCCGAATGGAGGCCTGCTTTCTCAAATGGGTAATATTTACCATTTACTATGAGGAATATTTACCCTCAATTGTGTCTTTCTAATGCAGGGAGATTAACCCTGCAGTCCTTTGTGAACTATGGTTCCTTACGTTAATTTACTCAAGTTTAATGAAACTATTTAATTTAAGTTTGTGTTTAATTCTTTAAATTAATAAATTTAGCTACTTTAAACTAATTTAAATGGTGAAATAATATCAACAATGTATCGATAATATAGATTAACAAATGTATTAATTTAGTATAAAAACGAACAACTTACGTATTTGGTTATATAATAATCAGGGTATTTTGTTGCACACTGCATACCAAGTGAAGATCAATGACTAACTATTCCCTTGTGAACAATAAAACCCTTTCCTCCTTATTACGGTTGGCAATAAAAGCCAAGACTTATCAGGCTGATCAGATTAATGACTCAGAAAAGGTCAGTCACTGAAATAGTACAAGCCTTCACAAGAATAACAATTCCACTTCAATTCATTTAGAAAGGAAGTAAAAAGGAAAGATACAAGTACACATCAGCAAAGGGCTGAGCCAAAAAATATTAAAAATTGTGTTTATTTCTAAATGTTGAAAACCAAGCTGGCAATAGAATGTTAGCATAGTGGATAACATATAAATACTGAAAACTAGAAATAATCAGCAGCTCTGGCAGTAGTATAAAGAAGAAAAATTATTATTAAGATCAGTGACCTTTGGTCAGAACTCTGATTTAGATTTTTATTGTGTTAATGATCCAGTAATCCAGAGACTTGGACCAATGGTCTAGATACACAACTTCAAATCTCATTTTTTTTTTGCATGCACTCCTGGGTTCTGGTTGTAACCAGCCAGGCTAGTTTTTATTGCCCATTACTAATTTCCCCGAGAATAATAATAATGAGGTTTGGTACTGTCGCGATCCATACAGGTTATCATTTTTTGCATTGCTTTTGCTACACTTGCAGCTTTCAATTGCATTTATTTTAAAAATTATTTTCAAGGATGTGGATGTCATTGGTAAGGCCAGCATTTATGACCTATTCATAATTACCCTTGAAAAGCTAGCAGTCAGCTGCCTACTACAGTTCATGGGGGGTCAATACAACAGTGTTAGGAAAGGTGCTCCAGGAGTTTTGGTCCAACAGCAATCACTCCAGGATAGTGTGTAGCTTGATGAAGAACTTACAGGTGGTAGTGTTCTCATGCCCCTGCTGCCCAACGCCTTTGAAGTATTAGGGGTCACACATTTGGAAGGTGCTATCGAAGATACCTTAATGAGTTACTGCAGTACATTTTGTAGATTGTACATATAGCTGTCACTGTCAATGGTGGAGGGACTAAATGTTGAAGGAACAGAATTAGCTTTCCAGCCAATGTTGCTTTATCCTGGATAGTGTGAAATTTCATGTTGGAGTTGCACATATCCTGGCAAGAAGTGATTATTCCATCACAGTTTGGGACAGGTTGATAGTGAACAGGGTTTGTGGAGCCATACAGTGAGTTACTTGATTCAAATTTCCCTCTGACCTGCTCTAGGCCAGCACAGTGGCTCAGCAATCAGCACTGCTGTGTCACAGCGGTAGGGACCCATGTTTGATTCCATATACTCGGACAACTGCCCGTGTGGAGTTTACTTATTCTCCATGTTTCTGGTGGGTT
This sequence comes from Chiloscyllium plagiosum, assembly GCF_004010195.1. Taxonomy (NCBI): domain Eukaryota; kingdom Metazoa; phylum Chordata; class Chondrichthyes; order Orectolobiformes; family Hemiscylliidae; genus Chiloscyllium; species Chiloscyllium plagiosum. Next base: position 31,290,128 of record NC_057725.1, read on the forward strand.
CCCTTCAGGTGCTCTGGTTTCCTCCCTCGGCCCAAAGGTGTGCAGGTTAGGTGGATTGGCCATACTAAATTACCCATAGTGTTCAGGGCTGTGCAAGCTAGGTGGGTTAGCCATTGGAAATGCAAGTTACAGGGAAAGGATGAGGGAGGGTATGGACTTGTTGGGCCGAATGGTGTGCATCCACGCAGTAAAGATTCTGTGATTCTATGCTTTTGTATCTATAATATTTGTGTGAGTAGTCCAGTTCAGTTTCTGATTAATTATTTTTAATTTCAAAAATATTCTTTATTCATAACAATCAACTCTCAGGTTCTAAATTGCGAAAGTACAGTTTTATGCAGAGAGAGAAAAGCAAACAAATACCCCATACGTTAACACAGATATGGAAGGACTTGTTACTGCATGAAAACAAGTAAATGAGTTAGTGAGAATGATTAAATAGCCCCCAAAAATGAAAAGGTAACTGCTCAAAGACTTTCATCTCAGTGAAGGCCTATTTAGAGTAGGCTTCGAGTCATGCACAACATTGCATGGGCCTTTATCTGTGGGATATGATCTACATGCAGGTGCCACATCCACTTGAGGGGTGAAGGAAGTGCTATTGTATAGTGACAAGGAGGAAAAGTAGTAGTCAGTCACCCAGAGTCACTCCAACAGTGCCCTGCTGGGGAGCCAAAGGCCAGGAACATTGCACCTGAACCTGTGTAAGGATGCTCAGAAGGTTGGAGCCCTGTGTGCCACAGATTTCCACAGGGCACCCACCAAAGTCACCTGAGGCAAACCTGCAAAAAAAATCAGTAGCCTTCCTCAATTTCAAGGTGGCATCAAGGTGTGGCAGCAGGGAAAAAAAATTAGATACTGAAGTCACTTTTGGTGCTGATCTTCCAGACACCTTGAACCAAATATAGTACTTTATACGACAGTCAGTGCTTGCAGATGAATTCAATTCCATCTTCTGCATCAAATTGCTCCCCCATTGGCAGTTTGCCTTTAGCAGCCCAAGATCTAATTTCTGGAATTCCCTCCCATCAGCTCGCTCTCTCTCCTCTTTTAAGACACTGCTAAAAAACAATTTGTTGACCAAGCTTTTACTTGATTCCCCTAATCTTATCTTTTTTATTTCTTGGTACCTGATGACATTTCTATGAGAAGCTAGGGCCATTTACTGTGTTATAGAGATTATATAAATACACTTTGTTGTATCAGTGCTGTTATGCAAAAGAGTCAGAACTATTTGCTATTGTCTGTGCAGATGGTAATGATATTTTAAGAACTGATTTACATTTTAGTCAGAAGAAACAGCAAGAAAATTGGAGGGATATATCACAACAAAATATTGCTTCAACTTAATTACTGTCCAAGATCACTTTAATGTGAAAGCTTAAGTTTGTAGTTCAAAATCTCTTTGCACAATAGCAGAAGATTATTTTAGTCTAGAGCTTAGCTCTATGCAGTGTGGGGGAATGGAGCATAACGATTGAGAATGTCCACACCCATTATGCTGTTCTGGCACACCAGTGCAATAGGATCAACTCTTCGAAATTTCCCCATCAGCATCTGACTGGATTCTACTGGCAAAGTGTACTGTGTCATTTGCCAACTGAAGAGATTACTGCACCCTCTTTTAAAAGAGCACAGTAAACAATCTGCCCATTCTAATTAACCTCATTATTTTAAATTTACTTTTTGCCCTCTGTAATGCACTTGGAAACATTTTAAGTATGTTATTAGCACTTTATAAAAGCAAGTTGTTGTGATGAAGAAAGTGAGGGCTGCAGTTGCTGGACATCAGAGTCGAAACGTGTGGCGCTGGAAAAGCACAGCAGGTCAAGCAGCATCCGAGGAGCAGGGCACTTGGGCATAAGCCCTTCATCAGGAATGTGGGGGTGGGGGAAGGGGACTGAGAGATATAGAGGGATGGGGGTGGAGGGATGCTAGCTGGGAAGGTGATAGGTAGGTGCAGGTCAGGGGTGAATATGATAGGTCAGTGGGGAGGGGTGTCGTCCTCCACCGCCAAAGCCAAGCCACTCAACAACTGGAGGAAGAACGCCTCATCTTCCGCCTTGGGACCCTACAACCACATAGCATCAACATTGACTTAGTTAGTTTCCAAATCCCCCCTCCCCCACTTCATCCCAGATCCAACCCTCCAATTTGGCATTGCTCTCTTGACCTGTCCTACTGTACATCTTCCTTCCCAGTTATCCGCTCCACTCTTCCCACCGACCTATCACAATAACCCCCCCCACCTGCATCTACCTATCACCTTCCAAGCTATCTTGCCCCACCACCACCCTCCTACTTATCTCTCAGCCACCCCCCACCACACATTCCTGATGAAGGGCTTATACCTGAAATATCAACTCTCCTGTTCCTCAGATGGTGCCTGACCTCCTGAGCTTTTCCAGCACCACACTTTTCAAAGTTGTTGTTATGGTCAATCAGAAAGTACTTTGCAAATAACTTTGACTGTTTGACTATTAAGAGTTTTGTTTTTCACTATTCATTAAAAATATCACTTTACAGTGTCTTGACAACATCCATTAATCGTAATTTTAAAATAGCGATAACTGTTGTCATTTTTCTACTCCACTCATTACAGGATTCAAATTCTAACTACAGGGAGACGGTTAAAAAGTTAATCCCACACTTGAAGTATTTGGACGACATTCCTGTGAGTGAGACCTGCATTCAGTCTAACTGTACCATCAATAAGGATTGGCTTATTGTGAAGGAAGCCATTAAGGATGGCATCTCAGCTGAGGACCTTGAAAATTTAGGTCTGTGGAATAATTCAAACAATTATTAAAAGCACTACAAGTATCCGTGACAAATAGTCATTAACAGGAAAGAGCATTTTTTCCATATCTTGTCATAAAATCCTAGTCACACTATTAACATTTGTATACAAAAGTGCAAATGTGCAGGTAAAATTAACACAAAGTTGTAACTATTCACACTTTAGATTAGCGCCTCTAGATATTGAGTATATTTTTCATTACACTTGATTAAAAAACTAAACAGAAATGTGCACAAAGACTACTCACCTCACAAAATGACTTTTACATAAGTGATGTTAATATCCTATAAAAGCAAACTTTTTTTAAACATGCAGATGACAGTATTACCATTGGGAGACCAGCTTCACGAAAGCACCAAAGTTGTACATCTCAAAAGTTGTCAGTTTCTCAGAGGCCTCACAGCGCTGGAAGACTCTCCACAGGATCTTCTGTTGGCATCTTACGAACAGGAATTCCTGATAGCAGGCTTTATGATGATGCAAGTGACCTAACACATGGTAATGGAACATCAACTATTTTGATAATTAGTGCATTTTCATGTCGTGCAATGAATTTCATTAACACCACAGAGTTGTTGTGACCTGAAATGCCTTCTGAACATGTGTATTTATTCATTTTATATTTGGCATTATGAAGTTAAATACTACAAGTGCACTCTGAGCATCTTGAATCATAATCTGCTGATCATCATATATCCTGTGAATATATCTGCCAAGATAGTGAAAGAACTAATTTTCTTGAAAAAAAATTGAAATACCAGAGAGCAAATCATAAATACTTTTGATGTCAGAAATTACATGGAATTTTGAATTAACCTGGCTCTTTTAGAGTCATGGAATTGTATAGCACGAAAACAGATCAGTCAGTCCAACTTGTGCATGTCAACCAAGTTTTCCCAAACTAAATTAGTCCCTTTTGCCTGCATTTGGCTGATATCTCTCTGAACTTTCCTGTTCATTTAACTGTCCAAATATCTTTTAAATGTTGTAACTGTATCTGCATTCTACCATTTCCTCTGGCAGTTCATTCCATATACGAATCACCCTCTGTGTGAAAAGGTTGCTCATCAGGTCCCTTTTAAATCTTTTTCCTGTGACCTTAAAATTGTGCCCTTTAGCTTTGAACTCCTCTACCCTAGGAAAAGTTACAGCATCTGGAGTTCATTGTTTCATTTTAACCACTGACCTCACTTTTTGTTTCACTATGTTAAATGCAAATTGCACCATCTGCCATAGTGGGATTTGAATGCATTCCCCCAGAACATTAGCCTGGAGCCCTGGATTACTAGTGCATTGACATTATCACTATGCCACTACACTACTTACTCTCTCAACAAAGCCCAAAGTGTTCTGCATAGAGTCATAGAGATGTACAGCATGGAAACAGATCCTTCAGTCCAACCAGATATCCCAACCCAATCTAGTCCCACTTGCCAGCACCCGGCCCATATACCTCCAAACCCTTCCTATTCATATACCCATCCAAATGCCTCTTAAATGT
>NC_057725.1:31294509-31294980 GCF_004010195.1 Chiloscyllium plagiosum
CTTTTATATCTTTCCCCTCTCACCCTAAACCTATGCCCTCTAGTTCTGGACTCCCCGACCCCAAGGAAAAGACTTTGTCTATTTATCCTATCCATGCCCCTCATAATTTTGTAAACCTCTATAATACAAATATCTCAGAAAGACGCCTAGCAATCACTTCTCTAGCTTCCCACAGAGTTCTCCTGGGGATTTATCCACCTTTAACCGTTTCAAGACATCCAGCACTTCCTCCTCTGTAATCTGGACATTTTGCAAAATGTCACCATCTATTTCCCTACAGTCTATATCTTCCATATCCTTTTCCATAGTAAATACTGATGCAAAATATTCATTTAGGATCTCCCCCATTTTCTGTGGCTCCACACAAAGGCCACCTTGCTGATCTTTGAGGAGCTCTATTCTCTCCCTAGTTACCCTTTTGTCCTTAATATATTTGTAAAAACCCTTTGGATTCTCCTTAATTCTATTTGC
>NC_057725.1:31295780-31304490 GCF_004010195.1 Chiloscyllium plagiosum
CTTCTAAGTATTCACTCGATCTATCCTGTCTGTACCTGGCATATGCTTCCTTCTTTTTCTTAACCAAACCCTCAATTTCTTTAGTCATCCAGCATTCCCTATACCTACCAGCCTTCCCTTTCACCCTGACAGGAATATACTTTCTCTGGATTCTTGTTATCTCATTTCTGAAGGCTTCCCATTTTCCAACCGTCCCTTTACCTGTGAACATCTGCCTCCAGTCAGTTTTCGAAAGTTCTTGCCTAATACCGTCAAAATTGGCCTTTCTCCAATTTAGAACTTCAACTTTTAGATCTGGTCTATCCTTTTCCATCAGTATTTCTGCAGAAGGATTGCTGAACTCAAAACATTAACACTGCTTTCTGCCTCTCCATGGATGTTGCCAGAATTCTATTTTTTGTTTCAAACCCAGTACGGATACTGAGGAATTAGTTGGTAGCCAACAAAAGATGGTGTTGCACATGAATGCTCTGCTGATGGGCAGTTGTCCTGGGAAAAAGGGGCTGACCATGATGGTACTCAGTAATCATTTGGAAATACAAATAGGGCTTGCTTCATCAGTATCCCGGCAACTCCTTGGTAGTGGCCACTGCAGCAAGTATCAGCATCACTAAAATCCTGGGTATTGTTTGAGGTTCCCAGTATCTGCAGAAAATGTAACTCTCATCTGCATTGACAAAATAGATCACAGGATTTCTTTTTCGGGTGACTTACAGCAGCAACAATATGTTATTGAGAAGAGGGGAGCACAAATCAAAAGTTATGGCTTGTTTTGGGAGGGATGAGCTTTATTTTCTTCAAGAAAACTAGACTTCAGGGCCATAGATCCAACTCTGGGGAAAGTTGTCCTCTTAGGGACATTAATATATGTCTCAAGGCATCCCTGTTACAGGACACACCTACACACGAGAAAGGAAATTTGAAAACAAATCTAACTCAAGACCAGAAATAACTGAAGAACATCCTATCGATACATGGTGTACTTAAATGCCATAAGATATAGGCGCAGAATTAAGCCATTCGGCCCATTGTGTCTGCTCTACCATTCAATCACATCTGACATGTTTCACAACCTCATTCTCCTGCCTTCTCCCTGTAACCCTTGATCCCTTTACTAATCAAGAATCTAGCTACTTCTGTCATAATGATTTGGCCTCCACAGCCTTCTGTAACAATGAGTTCCATAGATTCACCACCCTCTGCTTGTAGAACTTCCTCTTCATTCACTTCTAAAGGATCATTCCTTCACTCTGAGGTTGTGCCCTCAGGTTATAATCTCTTATACTAGTGGAAACATCTTCTCCATATCCACTCTATTCAGGTGTCTCAGTGTTCTGTAAGTTTCAATCAGCTCACTCCCTCATCCTTCTAAACTCCATTGAGTACAGACCCAGTCCCCAACCACTCCTCATATGACAACAAGCCCTTAATCCCCAGCATCATTCTTGTCAACCTCCTCTGGACTCCTTCAATGCCAGCATACTTTTACTTAGATATAGGGCCCAAACTGCTCACAATAGTCCAAATGCGGGCTGACCAGAGATTAAAACAGCCTCGGCAGTATATTCCTGCTCTTGTATTCTAGTCCTCTTGAAATGAAAGCTAACATTGTATTTGCCTAATGAATCTGCATGTTAACCTTAATAGACTTCTGAACTAGGACTCCTAAGTCCCTTTGTGCTTCAGATTTCTGAAGCCTTTCCTCATTTAGAAAATAATCTATTCTTCCTACCAAAGTGTATAGCCTCACACTGCCCACATTGTATTCACCTGACACTTTTTTGCCCACTCTCCTAACCTGTCTAAATCCTTCTGCAGCCTCTCCACTTTCTTAACTGTACCTGTCCCTCCAACTATCTTTGTGTCATCTGCAAATTTAGCAACAATTCCTCAGTTTCTTCATCCCAATCATTAATGTACAATGTGAATAGTTGCGATTCCAAAACTGACCCATGCCAAACTTGACTAGTCATTTAGCCATCCTGAAAAAGACCCACCTATCCTCATTCTCTGCTTTCTATCCATACCAGTAGCTTGCCCATAACACCATGGGCTCATTTTATTTCACAGTCTCCACTGCAACACTTTATTAAAGGCTTTCTGGAAATCTAAATAGATAATGTCCACTGGCTCTCCTTTGTCTAACTTGCTCATTACCCATCACTGAGTTCTAATGGATTTGTCATGCATGACCTCCCCTTGATGAAGCTGTGCTGACTCAGCTCTGTTTTACTATGTACTTCCAAGTACTCCACAATCTCAGCCTTAATAATGGGCTTTAAGCTCTTGATCCGTTTTAAAAAAAAAAGGTTGCTTAATTATTAATGAAATTGCCATCTCCAGTCCATTTGCATTGAGGTTTGTGTTTGGAGCAACTTATTAAAGATTGACTTGTTCACAAAGCTATGAGAAATTTTCTGATCTTTCCAGTCTAAAATCATTACAATGTTTTAAAATTTTTATTTTGTTGATCAAAAGCACAGAAAAAAAATCCCATTTGCCTTGTCACTGTCAATTGCAAGGGGAATTGGGAATATAAAATGAAGTGTAGAGCATTATAGTGAGGCCATCAGACAACAAGAGCAACTCCAGGCAACAGAAATCAATTTAGATCAATCTTTCCACATAATGGACTGAGGGGGAGCTGGAGAGGAGCAGTCCCTGGTTTTTAAGAGGATTGAGAGTACCTGAAGGGACCGTCCGAGAATCTCATGATCCCCCGGCCCCATGTTAGTGAGATGTAGTCCCAGTGACCCTATGAACTCAGTAATATTGGAATCCTCCTGCCATAATCTCAAGTGTTATGGATACAAGCACAGAAGAAGAAAAGTGAGTAAGTAGTTTCGAATTAATTCCTTTCTAGAGATGGTGTGGGGAATGTTTAAAGCAAGCTACCAAGGAAAATGGTAAGTTCAGGAATCTTGGTAAATTTCAGGAAAGTGAAGGGCATCAGAGGGAAGAACATGGTTATTGAAATATGGAGACACACATCAGTTCTCCCAAAGTAGTTGTTTCCTTAAAAGGTGCATCCAGAAATAACAGTCTTACCTAATGTCATCTTAATTTTCTTTCCAGGTGCCAGCAGCATATTTTGTGGAAATCCTGTCACAGCTCTTCGAGCCCGGAGGAAGAAGCAAGGTGTAAGGCTTTACTGTGCCTTTTAGACAGTGTTTACATGAAGTCCAATATGTGTTCTGTTGTGTATCTCTAATCCTTGAATTCTGTCTGCCATGTCAAAAATATTCCAGAAAACGTTACACCCATTGTTTGAAGCATGTTCAGGATTCCACAGCAGCCTGGACACACCAGCTCAGTTGGGTAGACAGAAAGTGTCTTGATCAGAGTAACGCCTACAGCATGGATACTGATCTCCATTTTAATTCAAATAGGCTTGGGATCTGCGTCCCTGCCCAATCTATGGCAAACAAAAATCATGCCCCTTTGCACACATGAACTAGTTCATGGTCTCTACTGGCACAATTGCTGATTTATCTGCAGAGAAAAATATATTTTTACATAAATAAAAGTATCATTCAGTTCCTCTGGAATCCAGCAAAGCCTATCCAGCTGCAGAAATTATTCAGAATCAACTTCAGAATGTGCTTCATGTTTTAATTTATCTCTCAAATCTGTTAAAACAATTTACCTCCAATTACTTTGTTATCCTGATTAAAAATGTCCAAGCCAAGTTATATATAACTGCCTACAACAGCAGAATAATAATATACTGTGCTACATGGTATAAGATGCTCTTATTGCAAAATGGATTTTCCATGTATCTCTACCCCCTCAAATTACTGTGAGCATTACATGGGAAGTCACACCAACGTGTACTAAAAATTCTTAATCAACAGAAAAACAGTACAACATGCCAATCTGTAAAAACCCAGCAGTTCAAGTCTTCTCAAATAGCCCAAATTATGTAAGAAAACATTTTGATTAACTGTGATTCAGTTGATAGGATATAGACCTCTGAGTCAGAATATTTGGGGTCATGTTGCCACTAGAGATTTTGGTCTATAACCTAAGCTTATATTTCAGAGACGTATGGAGGGATTGCTGCACTGATGAGGTGGGAGATGGGAATTTGTTTTTATTTGAGCAATAAATCAGCATCAATATATAACTAAAGCTTGCTAAAGGTTACTATATGATAAATATGAAAATCAGTAATTAGAATCCCACCCTCCGACTGCCATCAGTCCCTAAATCTGTCCCACCTCCATCTCGACCAGCTACAAAAGCTGTTCAAGGAAATCTCCATTTAGATTTTATTTGAGGCGGCATGGTGGCTCAGTGGTTAGCACTGCTGTCTCACAGCACCAGGGTCTCAGGTTCGATTCCAGCCTCGGGTTGTCTGCGTGGAGTTTGCACATTCTCCCCGTGTCTGCGTGGGTTTCCTCCGGGTGCTCTGGTTTCCTCCCACAATCCTAAGATGTGCAGGTTAGGTGAATTGGCCATGCTAAATTGCCTGCAGTGTTTGGTGCATTAGTCAGAAGGAAATGGGTCTGGGTGGACTACTCTTCGGAGGATCGATGTTTGAAGGGCCTGTTTCCACACCATAGGGAATCTAATCTAGATCAAAACTTTTGTCACATTTCATCCCAATATCAAACTCACCATGGACTACTCTCTACTATCTTGGACACATGCATCTCAGTACCACACTATACCGCAAACCCACAGACAACCTCACAATGCTACACTTCTCCAGCTTCCACCCAAAACATATTAAAACAGCCATCCTCTCTGGACAACCCCTGCATGTACACCGATCTCTTCAGATGAGGAGGAACGTGACGGGCACCTGGAAGTACTCGGGATGCCCTCCTAAGAATGGGTACCATGCTCAACTCATCAACCGCCAGTTCCAACGTGCAAGGAACCGTAATGACCTCCTCAGGAGACAGACATGTGCTGCAACCGACAGGGTACCCTCCGTTGTCCAGTACTTCCCAGGAGCTGAAAATCTACGCCATGTTCTTCACAACCTGCAACACATCATCAATGAGGATGAGCACCTTGCCAAGACCTTCCCCTCACCTCCGCTGTTGCCTTTAAACAACCACCAAACCTCAAACAAATCATTGTTCATCGCAAGCTGCCCGGCTTTCAACCTCCATTCAACCCTGTCATGGTGGGCGCTGCAAGACATGTCAGAGTGTGGACATGGACACCACCATTACACATGGGGACACCTCCCATGTATGTGGCAGATATTCATGTGACTCAGCCAATGGTGTCTATCTTATACGTTGCAGGCAAGGATGCCCTGAGGCATGGTACATTGGGGAAACTGAGCAAAGGCTACGGTAACGGATGAATGGGCACCGCACAACAATCAACAGACAGGAGTGTTCCCTCCCAGTTGGGGAACACTTCCATGGTCCAGGATATTCGACCTCGGACCTTCATGTGACCATCCTCCAAGGCGGACTTCGGGACAGGCAGCAGCGAAACGTGGCCGAGCAGAGGCTGATAGCTAAGTTCCGTACCCATAGGGAGGGCCTCAAGTGGGACCTTGGGGTCATGTCACACTACAGGTGACCACCATTGCACTATACACACACACAGAGATACTCCTACACACACACACACACGCACAGACACACTCCTATACAGACACGGACACACGTATACAGACACAGACACTCACACACATCCCTACAGACACACATACTCACACATGCACCTCCTCACAGACTTAGACACTCTACACTCACATACACACACATATACACTCTCTCTCACACTCACAACCCCTCACCCCAGACAGACACACACATAAAAACCCACATGCACACATATACTTTTGTGGGGTGAATTTGTACTTACATTGTGCTTTGCTCAAAAGCTGCATGAATTCATGTAAGACTCTGTTAACTCACTTTTTAGATTAGAATCAGTCTAAACATTATGGCCCAGACAGAGAACACAGTGGGCTAACACCTTCAACATATTATCTGGCTAACACCAATTGTTACAGTTAACTTGAGAATGTAACTTTTAAAAAAGGTTATGTGACTTACATATGAAAGAAGTGAAACTATCATGGTATTTGAACAGATGAAAGACTCGATAAACAATCAAGGTATTTTTCAATGTATAATTTCAGTTACATCACATTGTAAACTTTTGCTATGAATTCTGTGCCTTACAATTGTGTCCTTCACAATCCCCTGATGAAGGAGCGGTGCTCCATAAGCTATTGCTTCCAATTAAACCTGTTGGACTATAACCTGGTATTGTGTGATTTTTAACTATGTCACATTGAGCCTGATTAGTGTAATTGCAGTGAAAATCCTCAATCTCTTTTGATTAGGTTACCAGATTAAAGTTTGGGAACTGCTGATATAAAGCGTAGTTCAAAATTGAGTTGCCTCCAAATCGCACCATTTTGGCTCAGATTATTTAACTTGCTGAGCTAAAATCCTGGAACTCCCTCCTTAACTGCACTCTAGGTATAGGTCCACCACATGAATTGCAATAGCTGAAGAAGGCAGTTCACCGAGGGCAATTAGTGATGGGCAGCAAATGGTACATGCCAGTATGAAAAAACAATATCAAATCCTGCACCAGTATAATTATTTTCAAGAGTGTGTGTTGTCCATCCATCTCAAATTGGTGCCCATCTTACACCTACTGAGAAGGAACATTCTCCCACCTACAATCAACTTTTGTGTTATTTTAACCTCTCTTCTCTTTTGTTGACTACTATTCACTGCTTTCCTATTTCCTATCCCCTTCCTCTAAATCTTCTGTCTGTCTTTTAATTTCACTGCTCGTTTCTGTTCTATTCTATTTTCTGTACTCTATATTAAAAAAAGTTTATTTTCCAGCACTTCTTAAATTTCCTTGTCATGGTTCTTTATTAAAACAAAATTTCTGCCGTTCCTCTTATGCTGAAAATTCACACTGATTTTTATAGTCACCAGTGAGGAATGACCATCCAAGGTGACTTACTAGGTTGCGCCCAAAACACAGGAACCAGACTGGAGCAACGGCCAGTTCTGTCAGAAGAGGGTAGAGGCAAGAAAATATACAAGTGATATGCCATCTCAAAGATCCTAATACCAATAACTGGAGCTCTGAAGAAAGGTCCCTGGACCCAAAACATTATAACTCTGTTTTCTCTTCACAGATGCTGCCAGATTTGCTGAGTTTTTCCAGCAATATTTTTGTCTTTGCATCTGACTTTCAGCATTTGGAGTTCTTGGATTTTTTGGTATAGACTGTAGATTATTATCATCTACTAGGATACCTGAAACCAAATTGAACTAGGGACAGATGATAATAATATGCTCATTGTGATACCTGGGTGAGCACTTGATAGGTATATGAATATATATGGATATAAACTAGGAAACCAGACCATGTGGCACACCGGTAGCATCCCTACCTTTGAGCCAGAAAACCCAGGTTCCCAACTGCTCCAGAGTCATGTCATATCATGTCTGAACATATTTTTACTGGTACATCTGTACGGTCCCCAGGTTTAAGGGGAGGCAAGGCATATTATGTCCAAACAGGTTTGATTAAAATAACTATACGTGGGATACCAGTAATCTGTGATGTTAGAGTTGTTTGATGTGTAAGTTGAGGTTAAAGGGAAAAGATATGATAGTTAAACATTAACTATTTTCACTGGTTGGAAACTCTAGAACCAGGGGACATAGTCTGAGAATTAGGACCAGACCATTCAGGAGAGATGTTAGGAAGCATTACTGCACACAAAGGATGCTAGATGTGCAGAACTCACTTCCACAAGTGGCAGTGGATGCTCAATCAGTTATTAATTTTAATTCTGAGTTAGATAAATTTTTGATAAGCAAATGTAGTCAAGAATATGGGCCAAAGACCGGTGAATGGAGTCAGGCTAGAGTTCAGCCATTGAATGATCTCTTTGAATGGTGCAACAGGATAAATGGGCTGAATAACCTACTCCTGTTACTATGTTCCTAAATAAAACTCTAACTGGTAAAGTTTGTGCCTGGATTCTGCCTAACCTACTTTTACCCTTTGGTGTTTAATATTGATGAATGTTGGAAAAATATAGTTGTTGCAGATTTGCTATTAATTATTGGTCATCTTTCTTAGGTATCAAGTGATAGAGCAGGGAACTGGTTTAGTCCGTATACACACTTGCCAGAACATACCTATGATTCACTAGAAATCGATAGCAGAACCCGAGATGATATTTTTGCGGAGCTGAGAGCTTGGCGGAACGAACACAGTAGGTAAGTATTATTCTGAAAAAAAACTGCATGTCAGAATTCCCTAAATTAGAAAATAATTAATAAAGGAAATGTTGGGAACTTTAAATTACTAAATGCTGCTTAGCAGTTTTAGCACAATAAGCTATCCCAAATGTTTGACAAGAGCAGTTGTACAGGACGTTGGTTAGGCCACTTTTAGAATACTTTGTACAGTTCTGGATATTATTAAATTGGAGAGGGTGCAGAAAAGATTTATAAGGATGTTACCAGGAATGGAGGGTTTAAGTTATAAGGAGAGGGTGGATAGGCTGGGACTTCTTTCAGGTAAAAACAATGACTGCAGATGCTGGAAACCAGATTCTGGATCAGTGGTGCTGGAAGAGCACAGCAATTCAGACAGCATCCGAGGAGCTTCGAAATCGACGTTTCGGGCAAAAGCCCTTCATCAGGAATAAAGGCAGAGAGCCTGAAGTGTGGAGAGATAAGCTAGAGGA
>NC_057725.1:31307051-31351219 GCF_004010195.1 Chiloscyllium plagiosum
GTTCTGGGGGGTGGGGATAGTGACAGTGGGGTCTGTGGGGGGCGTGTCAGCAGAATGCAGGTGAGTGGCGCTGGTGGGGTCGGAAGTGGTGGCAGACATGGCAGTAGGGGTGGCGGAAGTCACTGAGCTTGTGGCATCGGCAATGATGTGAGGGCCGGAAGTGGCTGTGGGAGTGGCCATGATGGGGGCAGAAGTGACATCATCAATCAGCGTGGGGGTGGTAGCTGCATCAGCCGCATGGCTAATGGTGTTTCCGAGGCCAGGGGAATCTTCTGGAATGTTCGAGGAGCGCTGGTTATGGAGGTGGGTAGATAAAGGAGGTTGAGGAGTAACATTACAGAGTTTATAAAATCATGACATATGACGAAAGGCTGGATTGACTGGGCTTGTATTCGGTGGAATTTAGAATGAGAGGGGATCTCATAGAAACATTTAAAATCATGAGGTCAGCAAAGATTTACAAGGATGTTGCCAGGGTTGAAGGATTTGAGCTATAGAGAGAGGCTGAACAGGCTGGGGCTGTCTTCCCTGGAGAATCAGAGGCTGAGGTGACCTTATAGAGGTTATGAGGGCATGGGTAGGATAAATAGACAAAGTCTTTTCCCTGGGGTGGGTAAGTCCAGAACTAGAGGGCATAGGTCTAGGCTGAGAGGGGCAACTTTTTCACACAGAGGGTGGTACGTGTTTGGAATGAGCTCTGAGAAAGTGGTGGAGGCTGGTACAATTGCAACATTTAAGAGGCATTTGGATGGGTATATGAATAGGAAGGGTTTGGAGGTATATGAATAGGAAGGGCTGGGTGCTGGCAGGTGGGACTAGATTGGGTTGGGATATCAGATTGGCATGGACGAGTTGGACAGAAGGGTCTCTTTCTGTGCTGTATATCTCTGACTCTATGACTGGACAGGTTAGATATGGGAAGAATGTTCGTGATGTTGGGGAAGTACAAAACTAGGGGTCACAGTGTAAGATAAGGAGTAAGCCATTCAGGACTGAGGTGAGGAAGAATTTCTTCACTCTGAGAATTGTGAACTTGTGGAATTCTCTCCCACAAAAGTTGTTGAGGCCAATTCATTAAATATATTCAAGAAAGATCAAAGGGTATGGGGAGAGGGCAGGAACAGGATACTGAGATTGTATGATCAGCCATAATCATATTGAATGGTGGTACAGGCTGCCAGGGCCGAATGGCTTACACCATCTATTTTCTATGTTTCTATGAGGGTCATTGATAAGGTGAATAGCAAAGGCCTTTTCCCTAGGGTAGGGAAGTTCAAAACTAGGGAGTTTATTTTGTAAGATGAGAGAAAAAACATTTAAAAGGGACCTGAAAGGCAACTTTTTCATTCAGAGGGTGGTTCATATGTGGAATGAACTGCCAGAGGGAGTAGTTAAATACATGTATAGTTACAGGTCTGTCCTGATATTATCTCCAATGGCTCAAGGACAAATTCTGCTGGGTACATGCCTATAAAGCGCCTTAAATGTGTTTTATCACATTTAAGGCGCTATACAAATGGAATTTGTTATTGTTACATGTCCGCGTTAGTGTGTGAAAGGAGATAACCATATTCATGGATGAGGAAAGTGTTAGGCTAGTCAGTGTTGCTTGCTGTGATAGACTAAAGCAAGTAGCAGAAAACTACTTTGCTAATGAGTGCAGATTTAAGACATTTGAGATTCCTTTGAGAATACACATATTTGTTACATGTATTCACATCTGCAGAATCTATCTGAAATAATAGATCTCAATGAATTTTTTATTTGCCTCCAGCCTTAATTTAAAAAAAAATCAATACCTAAGGGCTAAGCAATGACATTTGTATAACTCCTCCTAAAGGCGCCTTGAAGCTATTTTGAAGGAACAAGAACCACAAGTGTTGAAGATTGATCATAATGATAATGATGTCCTGAGCATTCATTCAGGTGATGAGGAGAAGAAGGATAACTGCTGTGATGAATGGACTGGCTCTGTTTCACAAGAAACTGCATGCTTGTCGCCTTTAGTCACTTCATCCCCAAGTAGGTTGGATTCATTTGATTTAAAAATGCAATTTTTTCACAACTGAAAGCTGTTAGAAACTATTCCAAAGCATTTTGACTTGCTGCCTAAGAGATTAAACTTACCTTGCGGTTTATAGATCACAACAAAATGTAGCTCTCGAATCACGGATTCACACACAACAAAAGGGAGGCCTTTCTTGGTCCTGTTCAGGTCCTTTATTGGTCAGAGCATCAAGTATAGGAGTTAGGAGGACATGTTGCGGCTGTATAGGACATTTGTTCGGTCACTTTTGGACTATTATGTGCAACTCTGTCTCCCTGCTATAGGAAAGATGATGTGAAACTTGAAAGGGTTCAGAAAAGATCTACAAGGATGTTGCCAGGGTTGGATGGTTTGAGCTATGGAGGGAGGCTGTATAGGCTGGGGCTGGTTTCTCTGGAGCATCAAGGGGTGACCTTCTAGAGGTTTATAAAATCATGAGGGGTACTGATAGGAAAAATATACAAGATTTTTTCCCTGAGATGGGGGAGTCCAGAACTAGAGGGCATATGTTTAGGGTGAGAGTAGAAAAATTTAAAAGGGACCTAAGAGTCAACTTTTTCGCAAAGAGAGTGGTGTGTGTACGAAATAAGCTGCCAGAGGAAGTAGTGGAGGCTGATACAATTACAACATTTAAAAGGCATCAGGGTGAATAGGAAAGGTTTAGAGGGATATGTGCCAAATGTAGGCAAACTGGACTAGATTAGTTTAGGATATGTGGTCGGCATGGACGGGTTGAACCAAAGGGTCTGTTTTCATGCTGTACCTATGACTCTATGACTCTATTATGCCAGCACATTACTCCTCTTTAAAGTATTTATCCAATTTACTTTTGCAAGTTTATGTTGAGTCTGCTTTCTGTAAATTCTAGATCAAAATAACTTGCTGCATAACTTTTTATTTTATTCTTTCTGCCTTAGGTCTAGTGCGCTACTGTTTCCTTTTATTCTTTTGAGATATGGGTATCACTTGCAAGGCATTTATTGGCTTTAAACTGAGTCACTTGCTACAGCTATTTCAGAGGACTGTTAAGAGTCTGTTTCCACCTATAGTGAATGGGAGAAACTGATGAGTAAGACACTATAGAAGCATGGTGCATAGGGGTAATGAGTCAGTTTGGGAAAGAGAGTATGAGAAAACCCACTTAGGGAACTCTTGGAGGGAAATGCAGGCAGGACTGAATGTTTGTGGATCTGGTGCCAATCAAGTGGGCTGCTTTGTCCTGAATGGTGAAAACCTTCTTGCGTATTATTGGAGCTGCATTTATCCAGTCAAGTCAATTCCATCTAACTCCTAACTTGTGCCTGTAGATAGTGGACAAACTTTGAGAAGTCAGGAGGTGAGTTACTCGCTGCAGTATGCCTAGCTTCTGCCTTGCTCTTGTATCCACTATATCTATATGATGAGTCCAGTTGAGTTTCCAGTCAATGGTAATCCCCAAGATGTTGATAGTGGGGAAATTCACTCAAGGTAACATGACTGAATGTCAAGGGGCTGTGGTAGATGGTCTGTTATTGGTGATGGTCATTGCCTGGCATTTGTGTGGTATGCATGTTAAAAGCTTGGAAATTGTCCAAATCATATTGCATTTGGACATAGATTGCTTCAGTAGCTGAGGAGTTTGCAAATGATGCTGAACATTGTGCAATCATCAGCAGTTCTGACCTTATGATGAAGGTAGGATCATTGATCATAGAATGTCTACAGTGTGGGAGTACGTCTTTCGGCCCATTGAGTCCACAGACTCTTCAAAGAGCATCCCACCCACCCACCCAATACCCGCATTTCCCAAGGCTAACCCATCAACTTGCACATCCCTGCACATCCCATTTATGGAGCAGTAATTTGCTGCTGCTTACTTTTTGTGTGCAGGACATACCTGGGCAGTTTTCCACATTGTTAGGTAGATGCCAATGTTGTAGCTGTACTGAAATAGTTTGGCTAGGAGTCCAGCAAGTGTTGGAACAAAGTCTTCAGTACCACTGCCACAATGTTTTCAGGGCCCATAGCCTTTACAGCATAAAGTGCCTCCAAATGTTTCTTCACGGGGAGTGAAGACTGGCATCTGTAATGCTGGGGGCAACTGAAAGAGGCTGAGATAGCTCACCCAATTGGCACTTTTGGGAGAAGATATTTGTGAGTGCTTCATCCTTATCTTTTGCACTAATCTGCTGGGCTCTCCCATAATTAATGATGGAAATATTTATGGAGCCTCCTCCACACCTGACCTGTTGGTGCTTTTTTGACATGGTTTCTCCCAGCCTTCTGACTTACAATCTGTTGCTACATCATGCTGCTAGCCAAAGTTCACCAGAGCCAATGGTCATCCCCAGCTGCACCAAAGCTGCCAGCTGACTGAACTCAGCAGCAACCCCTCCTCCCCTGAAATTACAGTCAGAACTGCAGAATGACAGATTATGATTCATAGCAAGCAGGACAACATGGGATCTGTCAAGCTCTATCTGAACCAGAGCAACCCTCTGCCACTCAGCCTAGGCAAAACCTAGCAGCTTCCAGCTTCCTGATACTACTACAGCTACATTCCACCACAGGAGCCCTGACACCTTCACAGACCAAGAACGAGGATAAAAGGCCATAAGCTCAGCCATGACTACTACCCAATCAACTGGGGAAGGAAAGCCGACGTCCTTTAGAGCAATGCCCCAAGGAGGCAGCAACAACCAAGAAGAACAGGCATTCCAAAGTAAAAGCACCAAGCAGCAGCCAGAAGCAATTGACAGCCCCAGCAAGAACCTCAGAGTCCAATGGAACTGATAAGCTTCCCGCCCTTCCCCCAATCAAAACCCACCAAGTCCTGGGCCTGGCCAAACTGGCCATAAACAGGTCCAGGCAGCGGGCCGTGGAGGGGGTCGTTAGGGCCGACTGCCTGCCCCTCTTCCGTGGTTACGTTAGAGCCTGGGTGTCCTTGGAGAAGGAGCACGCGGTCTCCACCAACACCCTGGAGTTGTTCAGGGAGAGGTGGGCGCCGCAGGGAGTGGAGTGCATTATTTCCCCCGCCAATCTATTTTGATTTAATCCCTGCCCTCCCCTTCACTGTTTGATCACACAGCATTGCCTTTTGTGAAGAGCACTGCTTGTCACTGGCCACTTGGGTGTATTCCTATCTTCCTGGTGGTGGAAATTGAATAAAGATTCGTACACCTTGTGTCTCTCACTGCGTCTCACACCTGCACACACAACATGGGTGCTGGGGAAAAAATAAGCACTACCGCCTGACTGCAGTTAGATGGTAGTGTGGGAAAAGGAAATTTTTAAAAAATCAACATTGGGTCAGAGGTACTGTTCACTCTGAGAGAAATAAGACGCAGCAAATAGAATGCTTCAATTTTCCTTTTATATTTTTAATTTAACTTTAAGTTTTTTGATTTGCCAATGTAGAAATTAGGCATTTAAAGTACTGTGTTTCAACTTGGGTTTTACAAGTATAATGTTTTAACTCCCTTTTTGTTACAGAATGTTTTATGGAACCTAAAACCAGTTTTAACATAGATTCCTAATGGAATTGATGCTTCAAAATCACTTTACTTAAGGTCACAATTTTCAGAAACACAACCCTGACTTTAAGTATTTTCTTCTTGCATGTTAACAACTTACAAGGAATATCCATTTATCCGTTTTGTGTGATACAGATGAGGAATATTTGTCATTTTAACCACTGGACATCAGTTTTCACTCTGGGTGTAACCAGCCTGTCTGAGGTGCAACATGGGATGACATCCCCAAAGAGAGTTCAACTTTTTAAACTCCTTTGCATTATTTGAATACTGCGTTGATCACTTATCCAGAGATTGGGAAGGGAGCTTGTGGGCACTGACAGCCAACATAGAAAATGGAGTATGCCACCCAGTCCCCTATGCCTGTCCCATTGCCATCTATTTAGATTATGGCAGGAACGTACCCTAGCTTCCCTTCTGCCTTCCTTTGTTCTATAACCTTTTATCCCATTGCCAAATAAATGTCTGTCACCCTCAGTTTCTAAGAGTTAATTGATCCTCCCTGTCTCAACTGCTTTTTAGGGGAGAGAGTTTTGGACTTTGCATTGTCCTTTGTGAAAGGAAATTTGACATCAGGCCTGGCTCTAATTTTAACCATATTCTCCCTTGTTCTGGACTCCCTCACCAGAGGAAAACCTCTCTCTTCAACTACTCCATCAACTCCCATTCGTCAAATTAAACAGCTTAGTTAGATTAGCCTTTAATCTTCCACAGAGAATACCAGCCTACTATATGAGCCTGTACTCATACTGTAATTCCTTAAAGACCTAATATCAGTCTGGTGAATGTGATCAGTGATTTTCTCTTCCAGATTTTTCTTCCGATATGGAAAGCTTGCTAGTTGCAGACTTTAATCGAACGTTGTCTCCCGTTCCTCCTTCCCCTCAAGAAGTATCTGCAAGATCACAGAAAGTACTTGACTTTAGGGTTAGACGTTTAAGAAGGTCTGTCCAGGTCAAAAGTGAATCATTGCAAGAAAGAAATGAGGACTCTGCTGTGTTTGATGAAGACAAAGAAGCTGTATATTCACATGAAGTTAAATCAAGAAGTAAGCTTGAAGACAGGATGTCTACATACGCTGCGATCAAGAGCCTAAGACCAGTTTCTGGACCAGCTACAGTCGGATTAAGAAGTGTGAAGTATGAATCCTCTACAATACTATTACTTCCATTTACATTTTTATAACATCTGGCTAAATCTCATTCTACCAGAATATCATTAATAAAGTTGACATAAGTAAGAATAGCTAGGTTTGTTTACAGTAAGGCAAATTTGTTTTATGTATTCCTTTCTTGGGATGTGAGTATTACTGGCAAGGCCAGCATTGTGTTTCTCATCCCTAATTGTCCTTGAGTGATGGCGAGCCTTGAACAATAAAAGCAAAAGGTGTAGAATCTCACAGTACGGAAGGTGGTCAATCGATCCCTTGAATCTCTGTTGACTTTCTGAGAGGGTTACCCAATTAATCCACCTCCTCTGCTCTTTCCCACAGCCTTGCAAGTTATTCTTTTTAAAATTATAAGTACACTCTGATATAGCAATTTAAAAACCTGGTAAATGACAATGTTGTTTTCATCATATTTTCAGTCTATAAACAAGGGGAAAAATACAGTCAATGTGCATGTATCACAATGATCACATAAACCTCCTCTAACAAATAATGAGCCAATTAAATTTTATAATTAAAATGTTTGTTACTCTGATTGTAGAGTGAATAATATTTATTTAAACTTAAAAAGCCCACTTTGAGCAGGAGGTGGACATGTGGTCACAGAGTTAATATTGGAGAAGGCAGCATAGTGACTATGATTTCACAGTGCTATTGATCAGTCTAAAGACGTTTGCACAGTTGGATTGTGCTTCAAGATAATGTTTGTAATTTCCTTCATTCTCCATTTGGCATATTGAGAGCAGTTTTGGGCCCCCTTATCTAAGGAGGAAAGATCCCACGGATGAAAGGCTTGTCATACGAGGAGCAGTTTAAATTAGATTACTTACAGCATGGCCAATTCACCTAGCCTGCACATGTTTGGACTGTGGGAGGAAACCGGAGCACCCAGAGGAAACCCACACAGACACGAGAATGTGCAAACTCCACGCAGACAGTTGCCTGAGGTGGGAATTGAACCCGGGTCCCTGGTGCTGTGAGGCAGCAGTGCTAACCAATGTGCCACTGTGCCGCCCCTAGGACTTTGGGTCAGTATTCAATGTAGTTTAGAAGGAGGGTGGATCTCACTGAAACGCATAGAATACTGAGAAGTGTGGAGAGAGTGGATGTGGAAAAGATGTTCCACTAGTAGGAGAGATTAGGGATCAAGGACACAGCCTCAGAGTGAAGCACGACCCTTTAAAACTGGAATGAGGAGGAATTTCTTCAGCCAGAGGGTAGTGAATCCATGGAACACATTGCCACAAAAGGCTATGGAGGTCAAGTCATTGAGTGTATTCAAGACAGAGATAGAACATTTAAGAGGCATTTGGATGGGTATGTGAATAGGAAGGGTTTGGAGGGATATGGGCCGGGTGCTGGCAGGTGGGACTAGATTGGGTTGGGATATCTCTTTGGCATGGACAGGTTGGACTGAAGGGTCTGTTTCCATGTTGTACATTTCTGTGACTCTATGATTGGTAACCGGTTAAAGGGTTATAGGGAGAAGGCAGCAGAATGGAGTTGAGAAACATATCAGCCATGACCCAATGGTGGAGCAGAATCAATGAGCCAAATGGCCTAATTCTATTCCTAAATCTTATTGTTTATTATTCCAAACTCTCTGTCATGACAAGCAACACCGTCAATTTGAAATTGGTGAATGACTCAAAAATAGTGGCATAGTAGTGTAATGGGTTATTTTGTTGACTTACAGTCCAGAGAACAAGACTTCAAATTCTGCCTTGGATATTTGAGAATTTGAATTCAATTTTTTAAAAATCTGGAAATAAAATGCTGGTCTCTGTACAAGTGACCATGAAGGTGTCAAATTATAAAATGCTGTCTGCTTCTTTAAAGTATATAAGGGAATGAGTCAGTAAGAGAGAAAGGAGACTGAAATAATATAAAAGATTGAGTGTGTGCAGTAATATATGTTCCAAGTTTCCTGTTGCACTCAAATTGTGTTGTCATTCATAGGTGCAAAGTAGACATACATGGGAGACACATACCAACTACAGCAACAAAAACAGGAAGTTATTTAGCATGATACTCAGTTATCCCAGAGCAACTACAGTTGAGCAATTAATATCAGCCAGCATCCATCCCCAACACCCTGAGAATGAATTTTAAAATACATAGTAACTTAAATACTAATTGACCCAAATAATCTTTCACTACTTTGCATTTTATTGCAAAGTCACATTTTCTCCAATCATTTCCATATCATCACCACAAGAGTACCTATTTATTGCCTCTATCATAGTTTACATGCTGCCATTGAACAGAATGTTCTGTCGGTAAATTGGGAACACTAAACATTATCACTTTAGTTCTGCTATTACTGCTAACCACTACAGCACCCTGTTTGCACTACTGGGTCCTTTTCACTCCTTGCTGCATCTTTGCATTGCTAGACTTTCAGCAAACTTTCTATTGTCACTGAAGCCTTATTCAGTGGAATGAAGTTTCAGAATCTGGCCTGGCACATGGGAATACTGTCATCTCAAAATTCCTGCCACAGGTCATGGACCTCTGTGATTTGGAAACATTTGAGTATCTTCAATTGTGGCTAGATCAAAATTCTGTAATTCCTTTCCTCATAGCACTTTGAATGTACCTACATCACATGAACTGCTATATTTCAAGGGCAGTTAGGGATAGGCAATAAATGCTGGCTTTGCAAACAACAATGCCATCTCAAATAATAGTGGAAATTAAAACATAAATGTTTTCACAACATCAGAAGATTTAAGTTTCAACTGCAGCCTCTATTTGCTACCTTGCTAAAACTTGGCAATGAACTGATGTATCAGATTTTCCTGCCTGTCTGAATGAATTCCATGTTACATATATATTTTCATTGACAGGCCAAGTGTTGATAAAAGGCCTCAAAAAATTATTGACAGTCATCAGCCAATAATTCGTTCATCTACAAAAACACCTGAAAGGCCTCTCTCCCTGAACCCTATGCGACCTCTGACTGCTAAGGCCGCACTGCAGCGATTGCCAAACAGACCATTGCTTCTGCCCAGCAGAGGAAACAAGACAACAAGCTGATGGTTACAGGTATAAACAGACTGTTCCGTGTACCTGAAAGAGCATTGAAATGTTTGGGTCATTTTTAATGGAGCACATCAATCTTTTGTGTAGAACGTTCAATGCAAAAATTATGCCGTAGAGCTTTATAGCCCTGGGATAAAAATTGAATTTCATGATAACTTCAGTCTCCTTCTCAAGTTTCCTTACCCTCCAATTATCCTTAAACTACTATATCCTTTTAGATTCTTCTACCAATATGCACAGCTACCTCACTGTTTTGATATTTCCCTTGGCTTCGATCACTAACATTTAAGGCCTGACCCAAACCTAGTATTCTTCAATTGTCACATCTCCATACATCTTTGAACCCCATGACATTGTGTGATCACTGAGAGGGGGAAATAAAACTCCTTTCCCCTCCACACCTAAATCACTTGCATTTAAATTTCTGCTTATCCTTTTTATTTTCTGTTCACTAAAATACCTCTACAGATCCTCAATCAGTACCAGAACTGGCTTAACCTTCATTATGAGACCATGCTGAACTGCATCAAGCTTTGCCAACTTGCTAGGTCTATACTGAAGTGCTAAAATGATCTTTGACTTTTCCTCATCCAGCCCACAAAACTAGGCCCAGCCCTAAACTCCCATTTGTCCTAGATTTATTTCTCCATCTCCCTCATGCCCTTGCTAAGCTCATCACAGCCATGTGCCCTACCTCTGATTTCCTTCATGCCTATTAAACTTTTGAATATCCAATTTCCCCTTCTGGGTTCCATGCTAAACAATTTCAGTTGTTCAGACCACTATTCTTCTGCATTTCAAAAGCAACATCATCCTTAACAGACCCACCCAGCCTGTAGCCCCAGTTTACCCTCCTCTTTTTGATGTTCATGGTGTCCTGTGGTGACTATGTATATAGTTCTACCGCCCATCATCTCCAGTCTAGTGCCCCAGTGCTGCCAGATTGCTTGCCTAATTACCAGGTTTTGGAAGACTTTATTATTCATTCAAGGGGTCTGGATTTTGCTGGCTATGCCAACATTTATTGTCCTTCGATTATTGCCCTGGAGAAGTGGTGATGACATATTTCCTTTAACATAAAATTGTGAAGTTGAAATCCCTCACCTTCACTCCCAGAACAAGTTCCATTTGTCTACTAGACCACTGCCTCAGGCTGAATCATATTGTTTGCACCCTTAAAATCCTGCTCAACTCCGAGCTCAAATTCCAAGCCAATATCCTTATCAAAGAAGTTGTTTATTTCTAACAGTGTGATTTTACCTGCTTCTATTTCTACCTCAGCTAATCTGTTGTTGAACCCTTCTCTGTGTATTTGTGACCTCCAGACTCAACTACTAACTGTTTTCCTAATCTACCTTCTATCGTCCACCCTCTGTAAATATAAATTCATCCAAATATCCCATTCATCTATCATTCAAACCCACTGTCCTTGCTTATTTAATTAATTTAAAATTCTCAATCTTGCTTCATGTTTCATGGTCCCTTCCCTCACCTCTCCCTATCTCTCTTTTATTACAGTCCTATAATGCCCTCCCCAATTCCAAACTCTATTTTTTCACAGCTCCATCTGTCTCCAGCATTACAATGATGCCCTCAGTTAAGTACCCTCTGGAATTTTCTTTCTAAACGTCTCCTGCTTTCTCACACTTTAAAGGCACTCTTCAATTCCAGTTCTCTGACCAAACTTTGAGTCAAGTCTAATATCTCTTTCCTAGGTTCAGAATCCATTTTTATTGTCCTTACACCTTGTGAATTGTCTCAGGATTGTGTTTACATTAAAGGTGCTAGATAAATGAATGTTTTCGATGTTATGTTGCATTTGGCAACAGATAAGCTGTATTACAAATTGTAAAAGAGGTTCGAGAAAGGTTTCTAAAGAATCATGCCTCGTACTATTTTTAAATCTCTTTAATCTGTTTATGTTGTACAAAACAAAGCACAGATATTCCAACAAAATGTAACTGTGTAGAACAGTGCCTGGAATTGATTGAAACCCCTTCTGAAAAGTCATGGTGACAAGTGTTAGTTTGCTTATTTCATACAAGGTACTTTGTTCCAAATGGAAAGTCAGAGTTAACAATGTCTAAAAGCAGAATGGTGTACATCTGGAAATGTGGAAAAGACCCAGCAATAAAAAAAACCTGACACCAGGACAGTCAGAATCTCTGGAGAAAACAGATGACCCTCAGTTTCAAGTACTGAATCTTTTGTCCAAAGCTCCCTTTATTTTCTTCCAAAGAAATATATATGATGTACTATAAACTGTCTGTCCTTTCTGTGGATGTTAATTGACCTGCTGTGTCTTTGGTTTTGTTGAGAAAAACAGAACTGGAGAGCAGAAAGTGAAAAATCAGAGGAGATTCTGCAGATGATCTGTCTTACACAGTCATAGATTCCTTAAATTGTCTATCTACAGCCTGCATAGTCCATTCTACATGTTCATTACCCTGACAGACCACACACGCTAATGTTAAGAATTTAGATTAAAGATGGCTGTACTGCATCACTCTTCAAAACTGGAACCTACGTCCTATGTTCCAGTCTGTGGCAATCTCAAGATATATTGTCTGCATTGAAATCTTATTAGTTCATTGGATTTGAAAATAATTCATGAAGTATCAGGAAAACAAAGTCATCAGGATTTAGCTTAATGTTGAATCACCCATGTCACAAACTGAATTGTTTTCAAGTATCATACTATTTCAGAGTTATCACATTTATTATCTTAGATTAATATACAGATATTAACAATTAAGATAATGTACCTTTTCTGTCAGTACCTGTGGGGTTAATTGTTGCCATTATACTTCCAGAAAATCAAATGACTCACCCCATCACTTGGGAAATCATATGCTGTACACTCATATATGGATCCAGGATTTAATCATTGTTCCAGTATTCCATTCTGCTCAACTAAAGTAATGAGAAAAAAAATCCTTTTGCATCATTTATGATAAAGGAAAAGCACATAACCATTTTGAACAGAAATTGGATTTGCAGAGAGCTTAATTCATCAGTGTTTAAGATAAATTGCAGCAGCCAGTTCACCCATCAGTCATGGCTCCTGTCTCTAGATGCCATTTTAAATTCTCATCCTCGTTTTCAAATCCTCTCATATCCTCATTCCTATCTATATCTATAAACTCTACCAACTCTACAACACTCCAAAATATCTATGTTCTGATCTCTTGTGCATCTCTGATTTCCATAAATTCATCAGCCATGATATCATCTGCTTGGGCCTTTAGGTCTGAAATGCCTTCTGTAAATATCTTGCACCTTTACTTCTCCTTTAAAATGATCCTTAAAACTTGCAACTCAAGTTTCTGATTTTGTGATATCTCTTAAGTGGCTCGATGTCATTTTTTTGACATGTTAAGCATCTGGGGGATATTACTATGTTAAAGATGCTATCCAAATGCAAGTTGTTCTTCACATTTCTTTGCCACATTGTTGAAGTAAGTGTTCTGCATACTGAACTGTGGTGGACTCTATTTTGTAGAGCTTATTACTGTCTGTTCTTGATGTGATGCTGCTTTTGTTTACTTTGTAGCAGTTCTGGAAAATGAGGTCCAATTTGTGCTTCGTTGTAATGAAAACCTTTTAATTATGACTCTTGAGCACGGGAAAAGAAGAAACACTTTGTACCACACTTGTCTTGCTAGTTTCAATTCTGGTTGTGGAGGTGAAAAGGATGGGTAAGCCAGTCACATACATGCCTGTATTGTTGTATACCTACACAGAGTTAACATATATTACTGTTTAAATGGTTTGCTGTTGCAGGTCTTTATAAACCAACAAATATACAGTCGCATTACCCGACTTACTGTACATGTTAACTGCATTTTCCGAGGAAGATTTAATGGTGAACATTTTAAATTGCTGTCATTTTAGGTGTTAATCAGTTATGACAAAAGTAATTAAAGTGACGAGACTTGAAAGCAGACCAGTTACACAATTAGTTGCACATTTCCTGTGAATGTTTCTTGTGGTTTTCTTAAGGAATTACATCAGAATAGTATAAGCTAAAATTAACCTCTTGTATCCCCCATCCCAAGAAACATGCACATATAAAATGCCTATGTGTGTACAACTTATTCAGACATATATTTAAATCCCATGCATTCACACACATTTGCACAAAATATTCAATCACACATTAAGTAAATGCTTGCAATCCCCATCCTAGGCTTCCAAGCAACAAACACAAGGTTAAATATTCATACATGCACAAATGTACATAGACCAAAGTTCATGTGATGTTTTGCTTTTGTTTCACAAAATGTGGCCATATGAAGTTCCCACACATGATAATAGTACGTGGCTAGGTGCATGTTACATCCTCTATTAAGGTTGTGCTCACTTTAGAAATGAATATAATTTACACTTCAAAGCCCAGGAAGAGCTGTAATATTGTTAATGTGAATTAACAAGCAGCCTGTGACATTCAAGTTAAAGCAGCTTTTTGTGTAGCATGCTTCGGATCAATAGTTCATGCAAATGGAAGAGAATAGTGAAAACAAAAACACAGTAAATGTCCTTTGAAGATGGTGACTGTCATAGTTTCCCTTTTAATATTTAACTATATTATTATTTTAATACTACAGTATCTGACAGCTAATTATTTCATCTGAAATTTTACAGAAGATTATTATCAATCGTCTCTACAATTGTTCATGAACCAATTTTGTCTTAAATAATCAGTAATTTTGAAGCAAGTAATTAATTATATCCACAAAGTGCTGCACAACCATGTGGAACCAAATTGTTTTCCCTCACTCCTTCATGGTCATGTTTCCCCATACATGTTTGAATTAAACTTTTCTCCAGTTTTAAAATTTTATTTAAGAGCTTTCTAATTGGGAAATGTCATTCCTCATGCAACAACTGCATGTTATATTGCACTGTAAACCAGTGTGTTTTTCTTGCACATTGAATCCTTTTACTTGTCCATGCACATCATAATTACTCAGAACAGCCAGCTTCCCAGAAGCCCAAAGCAAAGCTTTACTCTGCTGCCAACTGCACCCAGTCCTGTTCCACTCCAGTGTTTCCGATAGGATCAGCAGTTTCAACAAGAAATCTCAGCAGATTAAATGCACAGTTAACTCTACTCACATGAGCAGCATATACCAGCTGTGGAGGAGAGGCATTGGAGCTGAGTGCCTTGTGTATTCAGCAGTCACAATGTCCTCAGATGTCTGGGCTGAGGATGATGAAGTTATGCAGTGGAGTGCTTTATGACTGGTTCAGTGCAAGGTATTGGGCCCAAAACATTTTCACGGACTCACTGAGCAAAATCTAGACAAAGGTTCAGGAAAGCTACTGTATAAAACATTTGGTCAAGCACCTCTTTCACAAAACTCCACTGACCAGTGTTCAAATGGAATGATTCTTCCAATATCAGAGGATCTGAAACAATATATGTTGTGTTATTTCTGTGAATAACTGGATGTACATACTGATTACTGCTGTGTATATAATGTAATTTGTCCCTGGCTATGCTATATGTCAGGTCACAAAAGGTGAAAGGATACTTGATGGAGAATTGTATTATAGCTCTATTTTTTACTGCGAATCGTTGAATTGTCAGTGATTAAAATGATCATTTCATCATATTTAAATAAAAACAATTGAAATTTTTCACTTTGCCTGGCGGTGCATTTAAACATTGTAATTTGAGCTATATAGTGAACCATTGGCTGTTTTTCTCTCTTCAGAGCACAAGCCCACCAGTGCCATCCTGTATCCATATGCTGCCCAGGTAGCTGTTTCTATGGCTGAGCCAGCTCTATGGGTAACACTCTTACCTGTAAGTCGGAAGATCATGAGTTTATGTCCCTCTCCAAAGGATTGAGCATAAAAATCAGGGCTGGCTTTTAGTGTGGCATGTAGGAAGTGCTGCACCGTAAAGTTGTGACTGCTGGATAAGACATTAAACTGAGGCCGGGTCTGCTCTCTTAAATAAACTTAAATAATGCCGTGGGATATTTAAAGAAAAGCAGAAGATTTCTTTCTCTCTGGGGTCCTAGCAAAATTTTGTCCCTCAAGAATGTCACTGAAATAGATTATCTGGTCATTATTTCATTACTGTTCGTGGAAGATCAATGTGTACAAAATTGGCCGCCATGTTTCTTCCATTACAACAGTAATAGAAAGATCATGAAAGACACCATATAATTGACAATTGTTTTTGAAAAATGTGACCCCTGCCTTTGAATTTTAGACTGTTTCGCTGTGTAAATCATGATTTAATGTGCCCTTTGACTGTCCTGGATTGGGAAAGAGAGAGAATCCTCATTTGTTGTATATTGTGCTTCCCATTCTACTTACACCCAACATCTCAGCACCTGAGCACTGTCAATTCAGTATAGCCCTGAATGTAGCCCCTGGAACCCAATATGACTTGAGAGGGCAAACAGTTCATGATTGATCCAGTGTGCTACCCATTGAAGTGAGCCTCACACGCAACATCAATCTTTACTTTGCTGGCAGTCAATAAGAAAATAGTCATATATAGTTTGATTATTCTAAGGTCATGTGAAGCAAACTGTACAAAACATAAAATCAAAGGAGAGATGTTGAACATAACTGAGTTCCAATGTTCTTTCAGGGAAGAGCCTGCCATCCTATCTGTTCTTACTCCAGTTCCACATCGGTTGATTCTTATCTGATGTCTGAAGCTATCTAGAAAGATACTTATTTATGCAAAATCTGCTGCCAGCTGTTTAAGAAGGATGTCCTGAGAATGATTTGCTTTGTTAATGTTATTAATGCGGCAGGTTAAAGAAAAGAATTATTTAGGGTGTAGGTTTGCTCGCTGAGCTGTACGTTTGATATCCAGACGTTTCATTACCTGGCTAGGTAACATCATCAGTGGCGACCTCCAAGTGAAGCGAAGCTGTTGTCTCCTGCTTTCTAGAACCTAGCCAGGTAATGAAATGTCTGGATATCAAACCTGCAGCTCAGCGAGCAAACCTGCACCCTAAACCTCGACCTGAGCTACAAACCTTCACAAACCTTGCAAAAGAATTATTTGTAATTAATGTTGTTTTACTATTCTTCCCCTTTCTCCCCCTCCTTTTCTCATAACCCTTAATTTCCGTACAGCTTTATCCAACCCTGGAGTGCTGGCCCACATATTATGGATTCCTTCCCAATTGCTGGCTCTAATGCTGCATCCTTCAGACAGGAGCCAATTAGCTATGGAGGGAGGCAGTCTGCCAACTTTAGTTTCCAATGCCCCACCCCACAGCTGAGCAGTCACTAAGCTCATTACTCTTAGTCGAAGCCAATTGGAACCCAAGACTATGACTCAAGGGTGAAGCCAAGATGCAGCATGATTTGTTACAAGAAGGGACACCTAGGCCTTGCCAAAAATTCAAAAAAGGTGTAAAGAAAGAATTGCATTTCTACAATAACCTTCACTACAGTAAAATATCCAAAAAAACTTTACTGTCAACTATGTACTTGAACATGTAGTTACTGTTGTTGGAAATGCAGCCATATATTTGTATACGGCAAGATCATACAGTGACCAGATATTGAGTATGGCTGAGTGATAAATATTGTCTACGTTAGGGGAGAACTCATGTGCTTCTCTGAATTAGTGTCATGGGAGTTGTTACATCCCCCTGAGGGGCCATATGGGATCTTGGTTTAAAAGATGCACCACCAAAACTGCAGCACCCAGTCTAGGATTATGACATTGGGAGTGTCAGGCTGGATTACATGTTCACATCTTTGAGTGCAAAATGAACCTATGCACAATCCAGAGGTTAGACACTGATTTTTAAATTTGTTCTTGGGATATAGGCATCGATGACTAGGCCAACATTTATTGCTCAGAGGGCAGTCAAGTGTCAACCATGTAGTGTGGAGTCACATGTAGACCAAAGAAAAATGGAAGATTTCCTTCTAAGGCCTTTAATGAAGCAGATAGATATCAGCAACAATCGACAATGGTTATATCAATGCTTATTGAATTCAAGTCTGCCATGGTGGGAGTTGACCGCAGGACACTAGCCTGGAGCCTAATTCAACCCTCCCATTCCTGGAAATCGAGGTTGTCACTTTCGGCCATTTTAGATTCAGATTTGCATAACCTTCACATACTGAATCTCTTTTCACATGAATACAAGTAAGTATAAGCATAAATCACAAGTAAGTTCCTGTTTTACCCACTCCATAATCTTACGGCCACAAATCACTGCCTCAGACAAGGAAAGAATTTAAAGGGCATTGCAGCAATCTAAACAGTGTGTGTGGTATTTTTGCATTACAAAAATTACTAAAATACACATCAAAATGCAGGTATTTGCATTCCAGCAACTGCTTTCTGATTTAACTCAGACCAAAAATAGCTAAAGCTAAAAATAACTGCAACAAATTAAAACATCTAATGTGAGAATGGGAATGGTTCCAAAGCTCAAAGACGCACACCAATATCTCACCCAAATAAAAGACTGCAGATACTGAAATCTGCCTATAGAGACCTGCGATAACTTTTTTTTCCCCTGAATTGCTGCCAGTCTGTGAGATGATACGGCATTCCTATGGTGGTGTTGGAAATTAGCCCAATGATGATGGAATAATCCTAGAGTCTCATCATCCCAACTACAGCTGAGCCCCAAATATTTTACACAGCGTCAGACCTGCCACAATTTTCAAATACTTTCATTATGGGTTACAGTTGCGTGAAAATTAATTCAATTTTAATCTGTATCATTGAAACTGAGAGATCTGGAAGAGCAAGTAAATAGAATATGCACTCACAAAGCTCATGAGAAATTTAACCCTTGTAAAATGGAACTTGTTTAAGTAAAGATGAATAGTTAGGGTTTAACATAAAAGGTACTCAGCTCACCGCACCTGTCGTAGCTGTTTGACAGCACTATCAAATTATTTCTACTCTTCCTACACTTTTTTCCCAAAGCCCTGCAATTTTTTTCTATTCAAGTATTTATTAAATTCCCTTTTGAATGTTACTATTAAATCTCCAACTCCTGTCAGGTGATAAATTCCAGGCCGAAATAATTCCATTCTTCTCATCTCAGTTTTGATTTTTCCCCAGTTACCCTCTCACATTAAACCTATGCCCTCTAGTTTTCGATTCCCCCATCCTGGGGAAAAGACTATGTCTATTTACTCTCTCCATGCCACTCATGATTTTATAAACCTCTTTAACGTCACCCCTCAGCCCCGCGCTCCAGGCAATATAGCCCCAGTCACCTCTCCCTATAGCTCAAACCCTCCAACCCTGGCAACATCCATGTAAATATTTTCTGAACCCTTTCATGTTTCACAACATCCTTCCTATAGCAGGGAGACCAGAATTACACCAGAAATACAAAAGTGACCTAACCAATGTCCTGTACAGCTACAACATGACCTCCCAATCCTATACTCAATGCATTGACCAATTAAGGCAAGCATACCAAATGCCTCCTTCACTATCCCACCTACCTGCGACTCAGTTTTCAAGGAACTAAACCTGCACTCCAAAGTTTCTTTGTTCAGTAACACTCCCAAGACCTTACTATTAAGTGTATAACTCCTGCCCTGACTTGCCTTTCCAAAATGCAGTACCTCATATTTCTCGAAATTAAACTCCATCTGCCACTCCGTGGCCCATTTGCCCATCTGATCAAGATCCTGGTTATACTCTGGGGTAATCTCCCTTGCCGTCGACTGCACCTCAAATTTTGGTGTCATCTGCGAGATTACTAACTATACCTCCTAAGTTCACATCCAAATCATTTTTATAAATGACGAAAAGTAGTGGACTCAGCATCAATCCTTGTGGCGCGCACCGCTGGTCACAGGCCTCCAGTCTGAAAAGCAATCCTCCACCACCACCCTCTGTCTTCTGCCTTCGATCCAGTTCTGTATCCAAATAGCTATTTCTTCCTCCATTTGCTCTAACCATGCTAACCAGTATACCATGAGGACTGTTGTCGAATGTCTTATTGAAGTCCATATTGATCACGTCCACCGCTCTGCCCTCATTAATCCTCTTTGTTACTTCTTCAAAAAACTCAATCAAGTATGTGAGACACGATTTCCCATGCACAAAGCTATGTTGACTATCCCTAATCAGTCCTTCTTAGTTCAGTGCGTTGACAACAGTATGCTGTATCACTTATGCTCTTTTTGTTTCCCCCTCATTTCCCAAGCAATTATAATAAAACTTCCAGGTGCTTGATGACATATATACACAGTGGAAATATATGGGCCATCAACAGGGGAACACTTCCATTGGTGAAACCTACCATTAACTGACAATGTAACAGGTACAGATGGGCTACAAAAGAACCTGCCAGTCAAACGGAGAGACTGTAAAACTTTCCTGCCATTTCTTTTATCAGTGAAGAAATAATGGGCAGATGTTTATGTGGATTGGGGCTAGATGGCTTGCTTCATGGGAGAAAAGTTGGCAGTGAATGGGAAGATCTAAAACAAATCCACCCTGCAGTCATAAAATTCGTACATAGTAGGATTTCTGCCCTCAGTGGCAGGACGTGCTGCCCAGAGCTGCCAACCAACATGATTGGCTGGCAGCACCAGTAGGAGTTGCAGCTGGTACTGCAGGCAGACTCAAGAAGGAAGTCCAAGTCTAGGTAATTCTGGGCATAAGCGTATGGTGGATTTGCCCACCATTGGAAGGGATGGTAGGGGTAGCTGGGTTCAGAAGTATTGTTGGGCAAGTTGGAATGGGACTACTGTCTTCTCACTTGGTGGGGTGTCCCCTGATGGGCAAAGAGTACCCTTCATAAATAACATTACCTTTGTTAGGCTCCAATTTCAATATATTTTTTTAAAAGGTTTACCCACACCTACCTTCCTGCCCATGCCAACAATGGTATGGTGTTTAACAAGCTCAATCTATCCTTAATTATGTTTTTACATAAAAATGGATAAGCTACTGATTTCCATGTCTGTCCACCTTCTGTAAAATGGGAGTGAGCTCAGAGGTGGATGCGAAGATTGTACACTAACCACCAGAGCTATTTTTCACCAGCCCTCAACCAGTGATCAGAATATGACTGAATTTACATACCATTTAAGGGAGAGAAGTGTAGGTCATTGACTGCTGGTTTGAATTTAAGCAAGGATAATTATGAGGGCATGAAAGCAGAGCCAGCAAAAGTGAACTGCTAATTTAGGTTAAGGGATAGGTTATAGAGATGCAGTGACAATCATTTAAGAGCATATTCCAGAAAGTGCATAATAGATATATTCCAACAAATAAGAAAACTTCTAAGGGATAGACCTACCATTCATGGTTAACTAAAAATGTCAAAAACAGTATCAAACTCAAAGTAAAGACATATAATTCTGGACAATAGCTGGCAGGTTTGGACAGCATATAGAAAACAGCAAAAAGCTATTAAAAGATTAGTAAGAAGGGAAAAATTAAGAGTTGGCTAAAAACATTAAAAGAGATAGAGAAAGTTTCTTCCAACATTTAAAAAAGTAAATAGTTAACAAAGTAAGTATTGGTCCTCTAGAAAACGAGTCTGGAGAATTAAAAATGGAGGGTTAAGAGATGGCGGGTGGGCTGAATAGATATTTTGTGTCAGTTTTCACAAGAGACAGTAAAAGTAACATCTTGGAAATAGGTGTCAATCAGGAACTTAAAGGGAGGAGGAAGCTGAAAAAAATTACAGGGAAGTAGCATCAAGTAAATTGTTGGAACTGTGAGTTGACAAGTCCCCGGGTCCCGATGGATTTCATTTTAGGCTTTTAAAAGAATCAGTAAAATAGTTGATGCATTGTTTTTAAGTTTTCAGAACTTATTAGATTTGGGAAGTTTCCTTTAGATTGAAAAATAGCTGATGTAATTCCTTTATTCAAAAAGGAATGGAGGCAGAAAGCAGGAAACTACAGGTCAATTAGCGTAACATTTGTCATAAGAATGTGTTAGAAATTATTGTTAAAGACATTATAAAAGGGCACTTGGATATGTTCAAGGTAATCAGGTAAAACCAATATGGTTTGTCAAAAGAAATCATGTTTAACTAATTTTTGGAGTTCTTTGATGATGTAACGTGCTAAAGAGGAACCTGTGGATGTATTGTACTTAGAATCCCAGAAGGCATTTGATAAGTTGCCACATCAAAGATTATTGCAGAAAATGAAAGCTCATGGTGTAGGAGGTAAGATTGGCATGAACAGAAGATTAGCTGGCTAACAGAAGCAGAGAATAGGAATAAATGGGTCTTTTTCAGATTGGCAGGTGTCATGGTACATCACAGGAATCAGTTCTGGGGCCTCATCTCTTTACAGTTTATATAACCGATTTGGATGAAAAGACCAAAAGACTGGTAACTACATTTGGAACTTAGAAATAGAAGATTGCAGCACAGTACAGGCCACTTGGCTCACAATGTTGTGCTGAGGATTATTCCTAATCTAAAATAAAATAACCTAGCCTATGCACCCCTCAATTCACTGCTGTCCATGTGCATGTCCAGCAGTCGCTTAAATGTCCCTAGTGACTCTGCTTCCACCACCACTGCTGGTAACGCATTCCATGCGTTCACAACTCTGTGTAAACAACCTACCTCTGACGTCTCCTCTATACCTTCCTCCTAACACCTTAAAACTATGACCCCTTGTGGCAGTCAATCCTGGCCTGGAGAAAAGTCTCTGGCTATCAACTCTATCCATGCCTCTCATTACCTTGTACACCTCAAACAGGTCACCTTTCTTCCTTCTCCTCTCCTGAGAGAAATGTCAGAGCTTAGTCAACCTCTCTTCGTAAGATAAGCCCTCCAGTCCAGGCAGTATCCTGATAAACCTCCTTTGCACCCTCTCCAAAGCCTCCGCATCTTTCTTATAATAGGGCAACCAGAACTGGACACAATATTCCAAGTGTGGTCTCACCAGAGTTTTGTAGAGCTGCAGTAAAACTTCACAGCTCTTAAACTCGATCCCCCATTAATGAAAACCAAAGCACCATATGCTTTCTTAGCAACCCTATCCACTTGGGTTGCAACTTTGAGGGATCTATGCACTTGAACACCAAGATCCCACTGTTCCTCCACACTGCCAAGAATTGTCTTTAGTCATATATTCAGCATTCAAGTTTAACCTTCCAAAATGCATCACTTCACATTTATCCAGGACTGACTGGTCTGTAATTACCAGGGATTTCCGTATTACCCTTCTTGTAAAGAGAAACAACATTTGCCTCGTTCCAATCCTCCAGTACGACTCTTGTGGAGAGTGAGGAAGCAAAGATTTTCACCAGCGGCTTAGCAACCTCCTTTCTCGCTTCCCGGAGTAACCTAAGATAAATCTGGTCTGGCCCTGAGGACTTATCAATCTTAATATTTGCCAAAATTTCCAGCACATCAACTTCCTCAATCTCAATCTGTTTCCCGGCTATCAAGGTTCTCATTCACAACAAGGTCCCTTTTCTTAGTGAAAACTAAAGCAAAAAGCTCATTTAGGGCTTCTCTTATCTGCTCAGACTCGACACACAAATTCCCTATGCTATCCATGACCAGCCCTACCTTTTCCCTGATCATTCTCTTATTCCTCACATATGAGTAAAATGCCTTTGGGTTCTCATTTTTGAGCTCCTTTCTATTAAGCCTGTAATCCTCTAAAGTTGTGCTAAATCCTTGCTTCCTCCACCTTACATAAGCTGCCTTCTTCCTTTTGATGAGAGGCTCCTCTGTTCTCATCATCCAAGGCTCTTTAATCTTACCCCTTCTTGCTTGTCTCAGAGGAACAATTTATGCATCACTCATATCAACTGTTCCTTAAACAGTTTCCGTTGCGCCCTTTCTGTGGAACAATTGCTCCCAATCTGTACTTCCCAACTCCTGTCTGATAGCATCATAATTTCCTTTTCCTCAACTAAATATCTTCCCATGGTAACTGCTCCTTTCCCTCTCCATGGCTATGGTAAATGTGAGACAGTTATGGTCACTGTCACCAAAGTGTTCTCCCACTGCGAGATCTGACACCTGTCCTGGCTCATCGCCGAGCACCAAATCCAAAATGGCCTCTCCCCTCATTGCCTGTCGACATTATTGAGTAAGGAAACCCTCCTGCATACACCTGACAAAAACGGCTCCCTCCAAACCATCTGCATTAAGGAGATTCCAGTCAATATTGGGAAAGTTGAAGTCGCCATAGCAACAACCCTGCTACGTCTGCATTTTTCCAAAATCTGCCAGCTTATGAGTTCTTCAATCTTCCTACTGCTATTAGGGCATCTGTAGAAAACCCCCAATGAGGTGGTTGCTCCCTTAGTGTTCCTAACTTCCACCCATACTGACTCAGTAGACAAACCTTCCTCAACAATTTTAAAACAGTTCCAGTGCATGAATAGGAGAGAGTCAGTATGCAGGTACAGCAAGTAATCAGGAAAGCTCATAGAATATTATAAAAACAGAAGTTGCGGGAAAAGCTAAGCAGGTCTGGCAGCATCTGTGAAGAGAAATCAGACTTAACGTTTCAGATTGAGTGACCCATCCTCAGAACATTCTTCATAGAATGTTATGTTTTATTGGAAGAGGAATTGAATGCAAGAGTCCAAGTAAGAAATGCACATCTATTTTCCTTTGTGTATGTCATATCGATATGATACCTTTGCAAATGAGTAACATTCTTTGCAGTTTATTTTAAGAAGATGCATTGAAATGGCTTGCAGACAGACTCCACAGTCACATTATCTCTCCCAAAGAGGTACCTGTACTGATTAAAATACTCACAAAAAAAGACAACAGCCTGGTACTCCTCTGTGTGTAGTATCATTCAGTTAATATACTGGATGCAACTGCTTGGTTGTCCTCACTGTATAAGTGTTGCTCCAAGTCATATCCCACAGAAATCTTTTACATGTGTGGAAATTCACATAATTTCAGCTGCACCATTCCTGACACAAAGTTTCATGTGGTGTCTCATAGATGCCACAGACTGCACAAACAAGCATTCTACAGGACAGCTAGAGATCATATGACTACAGCAAGCTAGTCAAAACACTAAGTACAATTGCATGGTTCCAAATAGGAATAGGGGTATGGTTTACAGTTCTAATTTAATCCAAACTTTCAAAGTACCTTTGGTTTTCAGTGTCATCCACAATCTTTAATTAATTTACAACCCAAATATTTTTAATTTTAAACTTTAGATTTTAACAGATTCAATTTAAAATGATTGTTATTGGGAAAACAGAAACATGCGCTAACTGATGTCATCTGTTGGCCAAAAGATATGACACAGGGTCCGTGATTTCGGTGTGCAGGAAGATACCTTAAAACACCTGACACTAGAAGCTGATAACAAGTCAGTGGGTGAGAGCAGCCAAAGATATCGATAGAAAGAACGAACTCTATTTCTTTCATGCCTGAAGATATTTCCAAAGAGCTTCAAAAAATTACTAACACCTCCTATTGCTGCAGCCATTTGGGATGGTGCCACTCACCCCAAACAATTGAATTATGGATTCATTTTAAAGGTCCTAGATTAGGCAGAATTATATTAGTTACAGAGCATCAGCTTGCACTTTACTGAAAATCCCATCATTCCCTGGGTGTAACATCCTTCAGCGTGACTCCGGTCACTTATACTAACTGAGGTGTGGGGAGTCAATGACCTCGCTGGACTGTTAACTCAGAGACCCAGGTAATGTTCTGGGGACCTGGGTTTGAATCCCAACATGGCATGGTAAAATTAGAATTCAACAAAAATCTGGAAGTAAGAGTCTAATGATGACCATGTGTCCATTTTCGATTGTTGGGAAAAACAGGAGTTCATTCTGATTACTCCTTTAACAAACCAGGTGGGGACTCTATCCCACAATGTGATCAGGCTGTTTATAACCCTGTAATGGAAGTACGCTGCATCTGATCTTATGATGGTACCAGGCCATATCTAATTATAAACATAACAAAAAGAACTGGAGACACTGGAAATCTGAAACAAAACCAGAAATTGGAACCAGAAATCAATGGAGAGAAAACAGAGTTAATGTTTTGGATCCAGTGCCCCTTTTTTCAGAACTCCCAACCTGCTGAGTTTCTCCAGCAATTTCTGCTTCATTTCGTATCTAATACTGGCTTGGGACCAGAGAGCGTCCAACTCTCCAATTGGACCAAGACATATATAATCCCGCAATAGGACCAGCCTGTATCCAATCCCACAATAAGACCAGGCTGTATCCAATCCCACAATAGGGCCAGGCTGTATCCAATCCTACAATAGGGCCAGGCTGTATCCAATCCCACAATACGACCAGGCTGTATTCATTCCCACAATAGGGCCAAGCTCTATCCAATCCTACAATAGGACCAGGCTCTATCCAATCCCACAATAGGACCAGGCTGTATCCAATCCCACAATACGACCAGGCTGTATTCATTCCCACAATAGGGCCAAGCTCTATCCAATCCTACAATAGGACCAGGCTCTATCCAATCCCACAATAGGACCAGGCTCTATCCAATCCCACAATAGGGCCAGGATCTATCCAATCCCACAATACGACCAGGCTGTATTCATTCCCACAATAGGACCAGGCTGTATCCAATCCCACAATAGGACCAGGCTGTATCCAATCCCACAATAGGACCAGGCTCTATCCAATCCCACAATACGACCGGGCTATATTCATTCCCACAGTAGGACCAGGCTGTATCCAATCCCACAGTAGGACCAGTCTGTATCCTATCCCACAGTAGGACCAGGCTCTATCCAATCCCACAATACGACCGGGCTATATTCATTCCCACAATAGGACCAGGCTGTATCCAATCCCACAGTAGGACCAGTCTGTATCCTATCCCACAGTAGGACCAGGCTCTATCCAATCCCGCAATACGACCGGGCTGTCGTCATTCCCACAATAGTACCAGGCTGTATCCATTCCCACAATAGGACCAGGCCCTTTCCAATCCAATAACTGAACCAAGTCATATCTAATCCCACATTGGGATCAGGCTGAATGAATTCTATAGGAAAGGCAAAGATTGTCACTGTTCAGAATTGGACAAGACAAATTTATTTAAAATGGAGAAGTCTGTTGTACAAGGTTTGATCATGATAGTAATAATTAATCTGAATTTTGTTTAATATATTAATTCAGTCTCAACACCTAGACCTCACTGCCACGGCCAGCATTTATTGTTAGTTCCTGCAGGTTTATTATTAATGTGACAAACTGGCTATTTCAGAGGCCACTTTCAGGTTGATCATACTGGTGTGGGACAGAACCTACATCATGTCTTAGAACAGGTGAACATATTAGATTTACAGTCATTGAGGTCTACCCCATGGAAACAGATCTTTTGGCCCAATGTGCCAATGCTGCCCAGTTTTCACAATTTAAACTATTCTAATTTGCCTGCATTTGGTCCCTATCCCTCCATACTCATTTATTTCCTGAAAGAACACAAGTTGAATTTTTTATATATCATCTGAAGTTTTCACAGTCGCTTTTTCCAAAATCAGCTTTTTGTTTCCAGAAACTATTTTAGAAATCTGTTCTAAGTCTCAAACTATCAGTGAGACTTGAGCTCACATTTGTGACATTTGAGCACCTAGTCCCTATCTTGATGCTCATGCAGTTATCTCTGATGGAAGAGATAGCCAATGGATAGCACTGTCTGTCCTGAATAAATTTGAAAGGTTCTGGGTGAAAGAGATCATGGCAACACCATCAATGCTTGGACTGGAAGCCCCCTCCTGCTCCCAAAGGGTAACTAGGTATGGGCAACAAATATGGACCTTGTCAGCAACACCTACCTCTCCAGATAAAGTAAAATATGATTTGAAAAGTGCCTTTAACATCTAGGCTTTATCAAGGGTTTTGTGGACATCTTAAAAAAAACCCTGAAATATTAACAAGTTGAAAAAAGGCTCACTGATCCAGGCATTAGCAGATTCTTCCTCTTCCCCTTCCCATTTTCTTAAGCAAAGTGGCCTCCCCCCTTCCAATAGTCTGTGTTTCACCCATAGGATGAATAAGACCAGCACCGGTAGATAAACCCATTCCCCGATCCTACTTCCAGCTGGTTTCAAAATGCTAGATTGTTAAGGATGGCTCCTGTGACACAGTGGTAATATTCCTACCTCTGAGCCTGGAGATCTAGGTTCAAGTTCCATCTGTTCCAGAGATGTGTAATAACGTCACTGAGCAGGTTGATTTGAAAATAAGTTTAAAACAAATACAAATTTAAGGGTGCCCATAATGGGCTCTGTATGTAAATATTTAATTGCCTACATAGGTGATTTAGTGGTGATGGTGAGGAATTGAAAAATACCACTGGTGCCTTGGTAGTAGTGGGGGTGGGGATGGGAAGCCATTTGCGTGTATTTGTAGCATCTTCTTGATATGAAAAGTAAAAAATTAACAGTAAAGGTTCTTGTGAAACATGGCTGTGTCCCTACCTTTCAGCCAGGAGGCCTGGGTTCAAGTGCCAACTGCTCCAGAGGTATAATTAGATTAGATTAGATTCACTACAGTGTGGAAACAGGCCCTTCAGCCCAACAAGTCCACACCGACCCTCCGAAGAGCAACCCACCCAGACCCATTCCCCTACATTCACCCCTGACTAACGCACCTAACACTACAGGCAATTTAGCATGGCCAATTCACCTCACCTGCACATTTTTGGACTGTGGGAGGAAACTGGAGCACCCGGAGGAAACCCATGCAGACATGGGGAGAACGTGCAAACTCCACACAGACAGTTGCCCAAGACGGGAATTGAATCCGGGTCCCTGGCGCTGTGCGGCAACAGTGCTAACCATTGAGCCATTGTGCCGCCCCCTGTATGTAATAACATTTTGGATGGGTTGCTTTGAAAATATGTTTAAAGTTAAGGAGTAATGTGATTGTGGTTTTTGAGGATATTGTGATGAATTGTTCTTTTTGTCAGCATTCCTTGTGCTGAAAGCCATCCGTCCTTCTGTGAAAATGACAACATTGCAATGTTCAGGAATTTGGAGAGCTTCAAGAGTAGTTAGGTGGCAATGTTCAGTTCTGCCTGTGATAGGGTAGTGAGTACTTTAGGGTTTTAAAAAGTCACTCAGGACAGTTCGGTGGTATTCAAAGGTGACAGAGCAAATTGTAAGAAAAAGAGAGATATACCCTTCATGTTCGAAAAGCTGAACTTTAGCTGTACTGCAACCAAGTCAACTGATCCACATCGAGTCTGTGTCTTTAGGGACCCAATGAGTTCAACATCAAGTTGAATAGCTCTGCACAGACTGGGCTCAGGAAAAAGCACAACAGAAAGTGTAATTTGGTGTAATCTAGCTCATGAGGGACTCGAAGGGTGTCTGTGAGCGTTAATGCCACAGTGCAGCTGGGAGACTGGTGGTTGAAAAGTTCACAAGCAGTATTGGCTTGATGTAACTGAGCAAGCTTACAGCTCAGAAAAAAAGCGCAAGAGTAGGACTGGTTTGTTGGAACTAGCTAAATGCTGAAGAGCTGGAGTTAAGCCCATGACTGTGTGCTCAGACTCCAGGGAAATATAGATACAGGAAAAGAGGATGACCAGAACAGAAGCAGTCATTGCAGCTGTCCATAACTGGACAGAGAGGGAGGGAGGGAGGGAGGGAG
Organism: Chiloscyllium plagiosum; assembly: GCF_004010195.1. Taxonomy (NCBI): domain Eukaryota; kingdom Metazoa; phylum Chordata; class Chondrichthyes; order Orectolobiformes; family Hemiscylliidae; genus Chiloscyllium; species Chiloscyllium plagiosum. The sequence continues at coordinate 31,336,406 of NC_057725.1, forward strand.
GTTCAAGACCAGATCAGCAGGTATGAAAAATTGTAATCTGGTGAAATTTATTGAGATTTGATTACCTATCATGTCATTAATATTATTGAGTTACTGAGAAGTCTGTGGGATCTGTCTTGGTCATATTTACTATTTGACGTGCTGAGGGGTTTTTGAGCACAGCATATTACCCATGTTTACTACGTGTTAATTCTAGCTGTTAGAAATCAGTTGTACATTTAGAATGTATTACTATTCTAACTTACAAAGTAAGTAGTGTTGTTCATTCAAAACTGGAACCTTGTGGTGTTATTCCCTTAGGAAGTCCCTTGAATCTTTCTTTTCGTAAAAATAGAAGTTACTGGTCCCTAACAGGATTGTAATATAAAGTTGGTAGTCTTCTCTAAGATCACTACGTAATTTGGGACCTCATCCAAAATCCTAACAATGTGGAAAGAACCAATAGGACAAATAACAAAAAACATTTTCCACTTATGGGAAGAGTCCATAATCTTAAAATCAAAACCAGGCCATTCAGAAGAGAATTTAGGAAATACTTCTTCAAGCAGAGGGTAGAATTATTGAATGTTCTTCCATAAACAGAAGATAATAACTCAAACACTCAAAATCTGAGATTGATAGATTTCTTCTTAACAAGGTATAAAGCGGTATAAAGCAATACAAAGCGCAGGCAGGTCTATGGAGTTAAGTCAAAAATCAGCTCTGATCGAATTGAAATGTGGAACAGCCTTCAGAGCTGAATGGTGGTTCTCCTGCTTCAGTTTCCACAATTTCCCTTGTTCTGACTCTCAATGCTTCCTATCTCCTGCTAACATGCATGTCTGTTGTGAAGGGTGGGTAGCTCATAAATCGAAGTGTATACTTTGATCGAGTGTTTCTTTGAGTGAGGAGCCCAGGCAGTAACCGAGCCTCAGCAAGTCCTTGTGGAACAGTCTGTTTGAAGAGATAGAAATAGAGAAAGTTAATTCGCATAAAATTATAATTGAAAGAAATTGCATTTCCAGACCATCTTCCACAACCTCAGGCTGTTCCAGACATTCTACAGCAACACGTGTAGTCGCTGATAGATGGTCAGAAATGCAGGCACCAATTTGTGCATGGCAAGCTCACATAAACATTTAAAGTGACAAAAGCCAGATATTCGTTTTTTAGTGTGTTGTTTGAGGGATAAATATTGGCCTGAACAATGGATAGAAGTTTCGAAACATGTCAAAAAGGGGATCTGTTACTCCACTCAAGAGGCATTTGGGGCTTTGTTTAATACGTTATTGGAAGACAGCACCATCTTCAATATCCCACCATACTGCCCCAATGACAATGCATATTCCCACAACATTGCATTTCTGAAGTGCAACACTCTCTCAGTATTGTCATCAACCTGTAATATATGAGCCATTAATCTTAAATTCCATTGACTGATTTAATGCCTGAAACTTTTGTTCGAAAGAAAATATCTTTAAATGAGCCAGGACACTGTCTTTCAAAATGATGTGAGCTGCAAGAGAGGTCTTTGCATGAAAACAGTCGGTATTTCTGGGCAATTCTCTCGCGGAATTTCAGAATTGCCAATGTTTAAACTATTTTGGGGGGGGATAAGAAAAAAGGGAAAATGATGAACATTGCTGATGGAAACTTGAGGGTTCGTACATTAGGTTTACCTTACATGATGATCAATGGTCGGCACAACATCGTGGGCTGAAGGGCCTGTTCTGTGCTATACTGTCCTCGGGTGGATATCCTCCGATCCCAGCTGCAGGATCCTATCTGAACTTGAGGTGGTGGGGGGGGTACATTGAGTGAGGGATTGTGCAGAGTTTTCAGGGTGACTGTAAAAGAACTCCCAGGAAGCCACCCTGACAGTAGAAGGGAAACTAATTCATTAACAGTCTGCTGCCACCCAGTGGGAAAATGGAGAAATTGAGGGAACAAGCTGGTGGGAGGAGAAGTGAGTGTCAGCAGAGGTTTATGGAAACTTGTGAATTAGAAAAATACATTGAAAGGAAAATACTACTGGACTATGTGTAAAAAGCAGAGAAAGAGAGGGACAATTGGATAAATATAAATAACAGCCAGCATAGGCATTACAGGCTGAATGGCCTCTATGTGTAGTGCTTGTACGATTCACATTATGAAAGGCTGCACTGGCATTTTTTACTATTTAGAACAGAGAGGTGCTTTTGAAATGTAGGAGAAAAGGAAGGTATCAGACCCAGTGTTTACTGAGGGCAAGAGATGAGGGAGTTTTGGGAGAGAAACGTGGAGGGGTAAGGAATGGGAGAGATGTAGAGGAGAAAGTTGGATGCAGCCTGATTTCTGCTTCACTTTAAGTCCAGGAAACTGAAGCAAATGTCAGGATGGCCACAACTTGAAGTTCCAAGATTGTGTCCTACTGCATTTGGAGTATAATTACTTGCTTTTACAGAGTCAAGCAGCACACAAACAGACCCTTCCATTCCAACTCACCTACACTGAGCAGATATCCGAAATTAATCTAGTCCCATGTGCCAACATTTGGCCATATCCCTCTGAACCCTTCCTATTCATATATACATTCCTTTTAAATGTTTTAATTGTACCAGCCTCCAAACATTTTCTGGCAGCTCATTCCATATGCACACCACCCTCTTTGTGAAAAGGGTGTCCCTTAGGTCCCTTTTATATCTTTCCTTTCTCACCTTAAACTTATGCCCTCTAGTTTTGGACCTAGGAAAAAGACCTTGTCTATTCACCGTATCGATGCCCTGTATGATTTTATAATGTCACAAAGCTGGTCCCTTTTTTCTAAAAGCTTCCTTATTTTCTTAAGGATACTGTGTCCTTGGTTTTTTTTTCAGAGGCGTCATAAACATTTCCCAGTGCCGATTAAACTGGTTTGGTACAGAGATTAAAGGGTATTGAGAGGCCTTTTTGTTTATATGTAAACAGTTGAGACCACAGGTCAAAAAGTGGCCATGTTTTAGAAGTGACCTGTATAATGAAAGGGGAGTGGTCAGCTCTCTAGCTGAGCAGTTCAATCCAGAACTAGTTAGGAGTTCAGCAGTGAGCTTTGTGGAAACTCTCTCTTTCTCTCTCTCTCTCTCTCTCTCTCCCATTCTAACTTCAACCTGTAAACATCTGTTCTATTTTGTCAACTATATTTTAAGGGTATTTGCTTATTGGGACTGTTGTGTATATTCCGAATAGCAGAATAAAGTCTACTTTGGAATGGACAGTTCAGTAGGGGTTCCTTATGCTGTCCTTTGTCTTTCATTGTGTAATTTTGTGAATACATTTCTGTCTGTTTTAAAACCAAATAGTTAACCTAGCTAGCTTACTCCAGGTAATTCTCACTGTACAAGTTGCAAAGTTATGGTCTGGGCTGCCTGCTTAAGAGTGGTCTGGCCTAGTCCATAACAGATTGGGGGCTGTTTGCGAGTAGTAGGTGCTAGAGTCTTTATTTCGGGTGTTGGCTTGGTTGGGTAGACAAAGCTTGGGATAGTAATGCCTCTTTCAATGGCCATAGTTTTGTATAAGTGGAGGCAGTGATTTTAGAAGTTTTGCAAAAAGTGAATAAGACCAAGCTGCAGGAGTTAGCAGAGAAGCTAGAATTGGAACTGCCTGCTTCTGTGAGGAAAGGAGAGATAATTACAGCAGTAGCTCAGCATTTAAACTTGCTGAAGAAACCATCAGAATCGATAGAGATGGCAAGAATTCAATTGTAAATGAAACAGCTTGAGTTAGAGGCGAGAGAAGGAAAGGGCAGCAGAAATGAAACAGTTTGAGTTACGATTAAAAGCAGAAGAGAGGGGAAAAGAGAGAGCAGAGAAAGAAAAAGAGAGAGCTTTTGAACTTCAAAAACTGACACTTAGAAAAGAAATTCAGCTTAAAAGGCTGGAGATAAAGGCTGAGGGTAGGCTTAGTGAGATAGAGAGTGAGGATGAGCACGCCCTTGGTAGTCAGAAGCCTAGTGAGAAACTGTTTAAGTATGTTCAAGCATTGCTTAAATTTGATGAGAAGGATGTGGAAGCCTTTTTCATCTCATTTACAAAGGTGGCAAAACAAATGCAGTGGCGAGTGGTAATGTGGGTTTTGTTGATCCAAACGAAACTTGTAGGTAGGGCTAGTGGGATAATCACATCACTATTAGAGGAGGTATCTGGAGAGTATGAGGAGGTGCAGAAAGCCATTTTAAGTGCATGTGAGTTGTACCAGAAGCCTACAGACAACATTTCAGGGATCTAAGGAGGGACCCTGGTCAAAACTAACATTGAGTTTGAAAGGATCAAACAGAGCAATTTCGATAGATGGATAAGAGCTTTAAAAATTGAGCAAACCTATAATGCCCTTAGAGAGGTAATTATTTTGGAGGAATTCAAAAATTCACTGACTGAAGAAGTGCAAACTCATGTGGAAGAGCAGAGAGTTAAAACAACAGGGTTAGCAGCTGAAGTGGCTGATGATTATGAGCTGGTCCATAAAACACAGTTTGGTTTCTAGAATCAATTTCAGTCCATGAGAGATAGAAATTGGGGCAAAGGGAAATCCTCACATGGAAATAGAAAGGTAGATCTCAGTGACGATCATAATGATAATTTACCACAGGGTAAAAAAGAAACCCTTGAAGGGGACAAAGAAGTTTAAAAAGCTCTGGTGTTTTCATTGTAATAAAGTGGACCACATGAAATCACAGTGTTGGTGGGCTAGGAGAAAGCCAGATGTAGGAAAACCACACAAGCCTGGGAGTTTTGTTAGACTGGTAACAAAAAGCACAAGGAAGTTAGACAACTGCCTCAGAGTGTACAAGATGATCAGAGATTGAACAAGGAGCAAGTGCCAGATCTGCTTAAAAAATATACATGCAAGGATAAAGTTTATTCACATAGGCCAGGAGTAGCAGGTAAAGAGATTACAATATTAAGGGACACGTGATCCTCTCAGTCTATGATACTGAAGGATGAGGAGATATGTACTCCTGAGGGACTAGTGCCAGAAAAGGTACTGGTAACAGAAATTCATGGTGTGACAAAAAGTACTCAGTTATGTAAAGTGAGGCTAGAGAGTCCAGAGAAGAGTGGAGAATTTATAGTTTGAGCACTGGACAAACTCTCAGCTCCAGGAATACAATTTGTCCTTGCAAATGATATAGCTGATTCACTCACTGGTAAGTGTGCTGCCTACTGTAGTGGAGATGCAGGCAACTGAGGAAATGAATGATTTTCCAGGAATTTTCCCTGATTAAGTGATCTCAAGATCACAGAGGCACAAGTTGAAGTAGGAGAGATCAAAAGGCACAGATATGGAAGTTGACATAGCTTTTTCCAATACTTTTTTTGATCAGATAAATGGGACAGAGCAGGAGCAAATAGGTAAACATGCAAGTATCTTTAGCTCTGCTAAGCTGTTTGTATTACAGCAGAAAGATGAGAACTTAAAACGGTTATATCAAAAGGCATTTACAGAGGAGAGTGAAAGCATCCCTGAGTGTTATGACTTAACAAATTATGTCTTAATGAGGAAATGGAGACCATCACACATTCAAGCACATGTGAAATGGGCAGAGATTCATCAAATTGTTTTGCCAGTAGGATACAGAAAGGAGGAGCTGCGAGTGGCACATGAGCTACCATTTGGAGGTCATTTAGGGGAATGAGGAAAACACAGGCTAAAATACAAAGACATTTTTACTGGCCTGGACTACACAAGGATGTAGTTGAAGTTTGCCAGTCATGTCAGAAAACCACAGGCAGTAACAAAACCTGCACCTTTAATACCTATTCCAGCATTTGAGGAACATTTCACAAATGTGTTGATTGATTGTGTAGGTCCCCTACCTCAAACAAAAAGTTGGAATAATTATTTATTAACAATATTAGGTGTGTCAACTAGATTTCCAGAGGCAATCCCATTACACAACATCACAGCTAAAGGGTTGTAGAAGAATTTCTTAAATTGTTTTACGAGGTATGGATACCAATAGAGATCCAGTCAGATCAGGGGTCAAATTTCACATCTAAACTACTCAAGGAAGTTCTGGATAACTTGGGAATAAAGCATTTCAAATCTGCTGCATACTATCCAGAATCACAGGATGGCATCAAACACTAAAGACCATGTTGAGGGCTTATGGTCAGGATTATCCAAATGATTGGAATAAGGGAGTTTTGTTTGTACGTTTTGCGATCAGAGATGCACCAAATTCAGTCCATTTGAATTAATTTTTGGACATGAACTAAGAGGACCATTAAAATTGACTAAGAAGAAACTATTAAGTCAGAATTCAGAGATCATCCATTTGGACTATGTGTCAAATTTTAGCAAATGATTAAATAGAGCTGGAGAGTTGGCTAGACAGCATTTAAAAGTATCACAACATACAATGAAACAGGAAATGGATAAGAAATCACAAATTCGCAATATTCCAGTAACAGTTGAGCCTTTAAAAGCAAGGTTTAGTGGACCTTATCATATGGAGAAGAAATAGAGTGAGGTGAACTACTGAAAGAGATTCCAGACAGGAAGAAATCTCACAGAGTGTGTCATGTGAATATGCTCAAAAGGTATTTTGATAGGGAAGGAAAGCAAGAGGAGAAGATGTTAATAATTACAGCACAGAAGGAAGAACCAAGTTCAGAGGATTCTGAATTGGACATTCCTCAAATCAAATTGGACAATGAGGAAGTTGTCAAAAATTAGGATAAATTACTGAGTTACGTTCCACAAGAAAATCAAAATGACCTGAAAGAGTTATTACTATCACATGGGGAGATATGTGGAAGTAAACTGGGAAGTACTAACCTAATTGTGCATGGTGTAGATATAGGAGATGCTGTTCCGATTAAGCAACATCCTTATAGGCATAACCCTCTAAAGTTGGCACAGGTTCAGAAGGAGATAGAGCGCATGCTTCAAGATGGCATAATCGAAGTGAGTTACAGTGATTGGAGCTCATCCATAGTCATGGTGCCAAAGCCAGATGGTACCCAACGGTTATGTGTGGACTATCGCAAAGCCAATACCGTTACAAAGACTGATCCATATCCAATTCCAGTGTTGGAGGACTGTTTCAAAAAAGGGGGTCAAGCAGCTTATATTTCTAAGTCGGACTTGCTCAGAGATTACTGGCAAGTACCTCTGTCAGAGAGAGCAAAGGAAATTTTGGCTTTCATAACACCAAATGGGCTATATCAATTCAAAGTCTTGCCATTTGGTATGAAAAACATTCAAGCCATATTTCAGAGACTGACTAATAAGGTCATTGCTGGATTACCCAACTACTTGATGTATATTGATAATCACGCGTGGAAGGACAATTTACAGCAATTATCGGAGTTGTTAGGTCGACTTCGGAAGGTAGTTTTGGTGGTAAACCTGGCTAAAAGTGAATTTGCCAAAGCCCAAGTCACCTTCCTGGGCCATGTTATTGGACATGGACAAATGGTCCCACGAGATGCAAAAATGAAAGTAACTGGGGAACTTCCCACAACATCAATGAAAAAAGCAGCACTATGGTTCCTGGGATTGAGTGGATTTTACCAAGTGTTTGTGCTGAACTTTAGCAGTGTGGCAGCTCCACTCACTGAATTGTTTAAAAAAGGACAATAAGTTTCAGTGAACAGTGGACTGACAAAAGGCATTTGACAGCCTAAAAACTGTGTTAACCACTGCCCCAGTATTAGCCACACCAGACTACATGAAGTCTTTCAAGGTGGTTATCGATGCCAGTGATGTGGCTGTTGGTGCAGTGCTCCTGCAGGAGGATGACAAGGGAAAAGAATGACCCATTGGGTATTTTTCCAGGAAGTTGAACGTTCATCAACAGAAATATTCAACAGTGGAGAAAGAGACTTTAAGCTTGGTGTTGGCATTACAACGTTTCAGTGTTTATATTACCAGCAATGCATCAGAGACAATCGTAGACACTGATCATAACCCATTGACATTTGTGGGAAGATTTATGGACAAAAACGGCAGACTGTTTAGATGGAGCTTGTTGTTGCAGCCATTCAGTTTGACAAATGTGCAGGTGGCAGGTCGCGAAAACGTGATTGCTGATGTGTTATCGAGGATCGAATAAGAAACAGAGGCGTTCGGTGTGGGAGTGTCATGGCCTAAATTCGCATGTGGTTGTGCAGGTTTGCATGGGTACAGTTAGTACAGTGTATATATGTGTTTTAGACTTCTAACCAGTTTGTTTTTGAAGGGATTTAAACATGAAGCCATCTTTTGATATTGATGGTTCATTTTTTTATGGGGGTAGGTGTCACAAAGCCGGTCCCTTTTTTCTAAAAGCTATTCCTTTTCTCAAGAATACTATGTCCTTGGTATTTTTCAGAGGGGTCATTAAAATCTCCCTGTGCCAATTAGATTGGTTTGGTACAGAGATTAAAGGGTATTGAGAGGCCTTTTTGTTTATGGGTAAACAGATGAGACTTCAGGCCAAAGTGGTAATGTTTTAGAAGTGACCTGTATGATGAAAGGGGAGTGGTCAGCTCTCTAGTTAAGCAGTTCAGTCCAGAACTAGTTAGGGGTTCAACAGTGAGCTGTGTGGAAACTCTCTCTCTCTCTTTCTGCCCTTCTAACTTCAACCTGTAAGCATCTGTTCCATTTTTAAACTGTATTTTAAGGGGGCGTTGCTTATTAGGACTGTTGTGTATATTGGAAACAGCATAATTATATCTAGTTTGGATAGACTGAGTTCTGTAGGGGTTCTTTATTCTGTTCTTTGTGTTTCATTGTGTAATTTTGTGAATAGATTTCTGTCTGTTTTAAAACCAAGTAGTCAACTTAGCTAACTTACTCCGAGTAGTTTTCACTGCATGCTTACCAAAACAAATTGCAAAGTTATGGTCTGGGTTACCTGCTCAAGAATGTTTTGAGTAGTCTGGCCTAGTCCATAACAATAAACCTCTATAAGGTCACCCCTTAGCTTCCAATGCTCCAGAGAAAATACCCCCAACTTATTTAGCTTCTTCCTACCGCTCAAACCCTTCAAACCTGGCAACATCCTTTTAAATCTTTTCTGAACCCTTTCAAGTTTCACAACATCTTTCCTATAGCAGGGAGACCAGAATTGCACACAGTATTCCAATAGTGGTCTAACCAATGCTCTGTCCAGTTGCAACATGACATCCCAACTCCTATAGTCAATGCACTGACTAAAAAGGCAAGCATACCAAATACCTTCTTCACTATCCTGACTACCTGCAACTCCACTTTCAAGGAGCTAGGAACCTGCACCCTGAGGTCTCTTCATTCATCAACACAACCCATGACCCTACCATTAAGTGTTTAAGTCCTATCCTGGTTTGTCTTTCCAAAATGCAACACCTACCTCACATTTATCTAAACTAAACGCCATCTGCCACTCCTCGGCCTATTGACTCATTTGACCAAGGTCCTGCTTTGCTATGAGGTAACCTTCTTCATTGTCCATTACACCTCCAATTTTAATGTCATCTGCAAACTTACTAACCATACCTCCTACATTCGCATCCAAATAATTTTTTATAAATGACGAAAACCAGTGCACCCAGTACCGATCCTTGTGGAACACCGCTAATCACAGACCTCCAAACTTTTCCTATTTGTGTCTTTTTAACATCTTTCTCCTTTCACGTTAAAAATAAACGCCCTAGTCTTGAAATCCCCAACCCTAGGGAAAAGACACTCACCAGTGCGACATCGAGGGTCAAAGGGCCTGTACTGCACTGTAATGTTCAATGTTCTATCTAAACCTCTCATGATTTTATAAACCTCTGGAAGGTCACTCCTCAATCTCCTATGCTCCGGTGAAAAACATCCAAACTTATCCTTAAATCCTCCATTCCCAGCAACATCCTGGTAAATCTTTTCTGAACCCTCTCTGGCTTAATAATATCCTTCCTATAACTGGGCGACCAGAACTGTTCTCAGGAACTTTTCTTGAGTCACTGAATTTTTCAGAAGCTGTTGGTCAGGCACGCAGTCTCTATGGTTGACTTACAGTTAAATTTAGTTCCTCGGTGTTACTTGATCGTCTGGACAGTTGAATTGGTGATTGTAATCCAGAAGAATCAGGCGTAATTAAATCTGGAAGCAAGGGGCAGACAAAGGAATTAAAACCAATCTAATAAAGACAATCTCATTGTACATTGTCCCAGCAGGTAAAACGCTGCCTGTGTCAAACTTAGCTCACTGGATACATTTTTACCTTAGAATTGAAAAGTCAAGGGTTGAAGTCTGTTTCAGTCCAGTACTGAAGAGGGGGAGTGCTGTACTGTCAGAGCTGTTGTCCTTCAGATGAAACAGTAAACTATGGTATCATGCCTTCTCACTACCACTATGTGTAAAGCAGAGGAGTGCCCAGGATAACATTTATCTTTCAACCAGTATAATTTAAAACAGATTATTGATTATTATTTCACTGCTTTTGAGGAAGCTGTCTACTCACAAACAGGCTGCTGTGTTTCTCACCTGATCCCACTGACTGTGTTTTAAAGGCTGTAACGTACTTTGGAGTATCCCATGGTCTTCAGTGAGGAATTACGAACACGTTACATCCTGACTCAGAGGTAGACGCACTACCACTTTCACAGAGTCTTACAGTGAAGAAGGTGACTATTCTCCCATCATGTCTGTCTGTATGGCTCTCCAAATGAACATCTCATCCAATACCATTTTCCTGCTTTCCTCCCCTAATCCTGCACATTGTGGCTTTTCAAATAACCAACTAATTCCCTGTTGAATGACTAAAACTGTCTCCACCACATAATAATGCATTCCAGCCCGTAATCACTCACTGCATGAAAAAGCTTTCCTCATAGCATTTTTGTTTCATCCACTGACCACTATAAACCTGTGCCCTCCCATTTTCCAAATCTACCATGAGTGTGAACATTTTCTCCCTAATTTCTCGGCTCAAGGAGACAACACCTGGTCTTGTACAGCTGATATTTGGTGAAGGGTGAGGAGGATTGAGATGTTGTGACAAAACCACTGGATTAAGCATCTGCATGAGGTGCGCCCAATGGAAAATGGGACTGCAGTCTGCTCGAGATCCATGAAAAAGGGGAGTGAAAGATTACAAGAAAAACACAGAGGAAACTGAATGGCTGAAGCGTTTCTGCCAATAATGATCTGGCTAACCTGGTAAGGAATCCGAAGGCAGAGATACAAGACTGGATTGTAAATAGGAATTAATGTCAGTCTCTCCCAAGCTGCTGCGTTCCGTGAGGCTGGAGGTGTTCGATTGGGGGCGTGTACGGCTTGAGGAAAAATAAGCAGAAATACTTCCCCTAGGGTAAGACATAAAAAAAATCATTATTAATGTCAGCCTAGATTTACCGGAATGATAGACAGACTGAAAGGATTACAGTATTACATTACACTAGCTCTGGTAATATTCCTGGAATTCAGAAAGTTAGTGGATGATTTGATCAAAGTTTTCAGCATAATAGAGCAACAATTGATTAGAAAGAAAGAAACAATTTCTGCTTTTTGAGTGTTTTGGATTAAGGGCACAATCTGAACATAATGAACCCATTACATCCTGACTTAGAAGTGAAATTAAGTCTTATGAGAATAACATTAAGAAACATTTCTACACTGAAAGGATGGTTGAAATTTTCTTCTGCAAATGGAAATTAATATTTAACCAGTTCTTAAATGGAAATCTGAGATTGATAGATTTTTATTATCCAAATATATTCAGGTGATGGGATGAAGCTGAATACATGTAGTGAAGTTGTGGATCAGCCAATGACCTCATTGAATGACTGAATGCTGGCAGTTAGTGAATAAGAGAATTTTAATCTTTTTCTCTGAAGCCTGTTTGTTGTTAGCATTTTAATTGAAGTCTCCAGTTTAGGTCCCAATCCTAAGCAGGGTTGTAAAAGGGGTCCACTGGTAGAGCAGTTGAGCTTAGTTAATTAAAGAAGCAGCTGAAGAAAGTTCCTGTAACAGAGTTGATCGAAAAGTAGGTTAAAATATTTAAAAAATGCAGATTTGGAGGGGCTGTTGTGGTACTGTCTCAAAAACAGAAAGGCCTGTACTGGGAGTATATGCCAATTTAGTGCAACTTAGTCTTTGAATGCAACTAACAGTACATACTTGGGCTTTTCTGGCACCGTCACAGTGTCCCTGCCTCTGAACCAGAATACCATTGAGATTTTTTAAAATTGCAATTGTCCACTGGTATTTGACTGAGAAATGGAAATAGATACTCCTTTGTCTTTGCTTTTTCTAATGATTTCTCCTTCTAAGATTGGTACTTCTTCTGCTGAAGGAGAAAAAGCTAATTATCTGGTGGGCATCTGGCAAGTGATTAATGTTCATTCTATTCCTTAGGTTTAAACTAGTAAACTGGTGATAAAGCTAATAAGATATATAAAAAGCAAAGTCAATATATAACTGAATAAAATAATTAAATAGCTCATAAGAACACATTGGAATGGCAGGACAGATGATGTATCACGGCTGCATCATGTGGAAGCTCCTGTATGCCAGTTTGATCTGGAGCAAATATGTCTGCAATAAGTTAAAGAGTAGAGTCAGGATAAAAAAGAAAGGTATAAATACATGAAATTGTAAACTGACCTTGATAGGAAGGGATTGACAGTACAAGTATTAGAGTAAGACTTAATAAAAGGATAAAACTAAAGACTCTAAATGCAACATGCATGCAGATACAAAATGAAACAGATGAGCTGATTGTGCACTTTCGAAATAATCATTTATTATCTGGTAGCTTTTGCAGAGACATGGCTTAGTACCTGAATATTGAAGGGTAGAGGGCATTTCAGAAGAACAGGGGGCTCAGGAAAGGGAATTGGTGGCTCTGTTAGTTAAGGATAGTATCGACACAATTGACAGGAATGATCCAAGTACGAGAAATCAGGATGTAGAAACAGTTAATATAGAGACAGAAAATGGCAAAGACAAGAAGTTGTGGGACAAGTGTATGGCCCTCCTAACTAACCATACAATAGAATAGAGCATAAAGGAAGCAATAATCCAAGTTTGTCAGATTAGAATATTCAAATTGGCGATGAATAGTCGAAATAAGTGAGTCATAAAATGTTTTTGAGATAGTTTTTTAAAATATAACATTCTAGAGTCAACCTGAGAGCAGTCTATACCAGACCTTACTCTGTACCAGACCTTACTCTGCAATAAGATAGGATTAGTTTATGATTTCAGTGAAGGTGCTCCCAGGGAGCAGAGACCAGTACATTGAACTCTACACTCAGTTTGAGAGAGAAAGAGAGCAGACTTTTTTTTAAACTTTAAGGATAATAATGAAAGTAGAGTTGGTTGAGGTGAATTGGAAAATTAGATTAAAGGAAAGTCAATAGTGCAGTAACAGGCATTCAAGAGGATATGTCAGAAGTGCACCAAATCGATATATCCTAGTGAGTAAGAAAAATTCCATGAGACATATTTACCACACATGTTATTTAGACATGTTAAAGATAGTTTCATACAAAAATCATATATTTGTGAAACAAAAAATGGCAGGTCAGAAAATTGGACATATTATAAAAGTGAAGAACAAATTTTAATAAAGGAAAAACGTGAGTATGAGAGAAAGCTAGCCAGAAGTATAAAAACTAATGATAAGTGTTTCTATAAATATTGTTTATTTATACAGGGTAAAGCCCTTTGCTAATTTAAATCTGACACACAGAGAAGCTCACCTCATACCGTAATCTGTTAAATTTCAAGAGGCAAAGAACTATTCCAGATTTTACTATTTAAAGTAAAAATTAACCATTTTATTCTTTAAGTCCAACAGAGAACATTAAAACAACAATGATCTGTAGATTGTGGAGCAAAAATGGCCTTTGCAGTGATATGTACTTCTTGTCAGATGTGGCAGTTTAAAGAGAGTTTAAGGGTTACTGCAGATTATATCTGCCATGAATGCTGTTGGATGCGAATCTTATCAGATCGAGTGGATCGGTTGAAGAGACAGGTAGAAACGATGAGGAATTTGCAGCAGCAACAGTATGTGATGGGTGGCAGTTATAGGAATGGGGGCAAGTCTCAGATACAGTCACATAGATGGGTTAACTCCAGGAAGGGTAAGAGAAGTAGGCACCGAGGGCAGGAGTCTTTTGTGGATATACCCATTTCAAACATGTATGCTGTTTTGGAAAATGTATGGGGTGATGGATTCTCAGGGGAACGTAGCACGAACAGCCAAGCTTCTGGTATTGAGTCTGGCTCTAATGCAACAAGGGGTACGTTGGCTTCCAAGAGATCAATTGTGTTAGGGGATTCTGTAGTCAGAGGTACAGACAGACGTTTCTGTGGCCAGCAGAGAAAAAGCAGAATGGTGTGTTGTTTCCCTGGTGCCAGGATCAAGGACGTCTCTGAGAGGGTGCAGAATGTTCTCACGGGGGAGAGGGGTCAGCAGGAGGTCATTGTTCACATTGGAACCAGTGACATTGAAAGGGAAAAGGTTGAGACTCTGAAGGGAGATTACAAAGAGTTAGGCAGAAATTTAAAAAGGAGGTCCTCAAGGGTAGTAATATCTGGATTACTCCAGTGCTACAAGCTAGTGAGGGCAGGAATAGGAGGATAGAGCAGATGAATGCATGGCTGCGGAGCTGGTGTATGGGAGAAGGATTCACATTTTTGGATCATTGGAATCTCTTTTGGGGTAGAAATGACCTGTACAAGGAGGATGGATTACACCTAAATTGGAAGGGGACTAATATACTGGCAGGGAAATTTGCTAGAACTGTTTGGGAGGATTTAAACTAGTAAGGGGGGGGGGGGCCTCAAGGAGATAGTGAGGAAAGAGATCGATCTGAGACGGATACAGCTGAGAACAGAAGTGAGTCAAACAGTCAG
>NC_057725.1:31355320-31357551 GCF_004010195.1 Chiloscyllium plagiosum
GGTTGGACTGATAAATTAAACTGCATTTATTTCAATGAAAGAGGCCTAACAGGGAAGGAAGATGAACTCAGGGCATGGTTAGGAACATGGGACTGGGATATCATAGCAATTACTGAAATGTGGCTCAGGAGTGGACAGGACTGACAGCTTAATGTTCCAGGATACAAATGCTACAGGAAGGACAGAAAGGGAAGCAAGGGAGTGCTGTACTTAGGGAGGATATTCCCAGAAATATATCCAGGGATATTATGTGGGTTGAACTGAGAAATAAGAGAGGGATGATCGCCTTATTGGGATTGTATTATAGACCCCCTAATAGTCAGAGCGAAATTGAGAATCTCAGTTATCTGGAAGAATAATAGGTGGTTATGGTAGGGGATTTTAACTTTCCACACATAGGCTGAGACTGCCATAGTGTTAAAGGTTTAGATGGAAAGGAATTTGTTAAATGTGTACAAGAAAATTTTCTGATTCAGTATGTAGATGTACCTCCTAGAGAATGTGCAAAACTTGACCTATCCTTGGGAAATAAGGCAGAGCAGATGACTGAGCTGTCAGTGGGGGAGCAGTTTGGGGCCAGTGACCATAATTCTATAAGTTTTAAATTAGTGATGGAAAAGGATAGACCAGATCTAAAAGTTGAAGTTCTAAATTGGAGAAAGGCCAATTTTGACAGTATTGGGCAAAAACTTTCAAAAGCTGATTTGGGGCAGATGTTCACAGGTAAATGGATGGCTGGAAAACGGGAAGCCTTCAGAAATGAGATAATGAGAATCCAGAGAAAGTATATTCCTGTTAGGGTGAAAGGAAAGGCCGATAATGTAGGGAATGCTGGATGACTAAAGAAGTTGAGGGTTTGGTTAAGAAAAAGAAGGAGCAACTGTCAGGTATAGACAAGATTGATCGAACGAATCCTTAGAAGAGTATAAAGGCAGTAGGAGTATACTTAAGAGAGAAATCAGGAGGGCAAAAAGGGGACATGAGATAGCTTTGGCAAATAGAATTAAGGAGAATCCAAAGGGTTTTAACAAATACATTAAGGATAAAAGGGTGACAAGGGAGAGTATAGGGCCCCTCAAAGATCAGCAAGGCAGCCTTTGTGTGGAGCCGCAGGAGATGGGGGAGATGCTAAATGAGTATTTTGCATCAGTGTTTACTGTGGGAAAGAATATAGAAGATATAGAATGTAAGGAAATAGATAGTGACATCTTGAAAAATGTCCATATTATAGAGGAGGAAGTGCTGGATGTCTTGAAATGCATAAAAGTGGATAAATCCTCATGACCTATTCAGGTGTACCCCAGAACTCAATGGGAAGCAAGGGACGTGATTGCTGAGATATTGTATCATTGATAGTCACAGGTGAGGTGCCAGAAGACTGGAGGTTGGCTAACGTGCGTGCCACTGTTTAAGAAGGGCAGTAAGGACAAGCCAGGGAACTATAGACCAGTGAGCTTGATATGAGTGGTGGGCATGCTGTTGGAGGGAATCCTGTATTTAAGGACTGATTAGGAACAGTGGGAAATCATGTCTCACAAACTTGATTGAGTTTTTTGAAGAAGTAACAAAGAGAATTAATGAGGGAAAAGCAGTGGACATGATATATATGGACTTCAATAAGGCGTTTGACAAGGCTCCCCATGGGATACTCATTGGCAAGGTTAGATCTCATGGAATACAGGGAGAACTAGCCATTTGGATACAGAACTGACTCAAAGGTAGAAGACAGAGAAGTAATGGTGGAGGGTTATTTTGATGGTTGGAGGCCTGTGACCAGTGGAGAGCCACAAGGATCAGTGCTGGGCCAACTACTTTTCGTCATTTATATACAGAGGAACCTCGATTATCCGAATACCAATTATCCGAAAATCGAATTATCCAAAGGAGATCTCTAGGTCCCAATGGAAACATCACATCAAAGACGTGTTTCCAACAGTGATCGTTTCATTTGTTTACAGTGATTAAACAGGCACCGTCTCCAAATGACTGACTGCCCGCCCTCTCTCTCTCCTCACACTGGAGTTCTACACAGAGGTGTACCCTAAACCCTGCTTCCCCACATAATCTCTCCAAAAAGTTGCAGTAAAAGGTTGTGTGTGTGGCTGTGGCTGCGTGTGTGTGTGTGTGCACGCGCTATTTGGAGACTTACCCCACAAAGGCAACTACAGCAGTCTTGTTGTTGTTGTCCAGTCCAGCTGCCCCGCGGAGGGGGCAGGTGTGGACGGTGTTGG
>NC_057725.1:31358067-31369224 GCF_004010195.1 Chiloscyllium plagiosum
GGTGAGAGGGGAAAGATAGAAAAGAGACCTAAGGGGCAATCTTTTCATGCAGAGGATGGTACATGTGTGGAATGAGCTGCCAGAGGAAGTGGTGGAGACCAGTACGATTTCAACATTTAAAAGGCAGCTGGATGAGTATATGAATTGGAAGGGATTGGAGCGATATGGGCCGGGTGCTGACAGGTGGGACTAGATTGGGTTGGGATATCTGGTCGGCGTGGATGAGTTGGACCAAAGAGTCTTTGTTCAGTGCTGTACATCTCTATGACTCTATTACTCTAAGCTGTTGGTGGATTGATGTATATTGTTATACAGCTTATGATCTGAACTTACAACATTAACTCTGCTTTCCTTGTACAGATAGTGCCAGATGTGCTGAGACTTTCCAGCAATTTTTGGTTTCATTTCTGATTTTCGGCATCTATAGTTCTTTTTTTCACATTAAGATATTTACAGGTTAAGTGAGTGAGCAAAGATCTGACAAATGAGCTAAAATGTGAAATTGCCCAGTTTGGAGCAATATTAAACGGAGGCATATTTTCTACATGGTGAGAGAGTGCAAGTTCTGAGATGCAGGGAGAATCTGGTGGTCCTCTTGCATGAATCGTGAAAGGCTAATCTGCAGGTACAGCAAGTCATGAGGAAAGCTAATGTTTGGTGGTTATTGCAAGAGGAATTCTACAGACATGTGAAGATTACGCTTCAGTTACAAATAGCATTGTTGAGACCATACCAAATTTTGTGTATGATGTTGGTCACCTTAGTTAAGCATGGATGTAAATGAAATGGAAGCCAATCGGGGAGGTTTCCAAGATTAATACCTGGAATCAATGGATTGTCTAACTCTGCTTGTATCTGCCGGAGTTTAGAAGAGCAAGAGCAAACTTGATTGAAATATAAACGTATAAGATCCTGAAGGACTTTAATGCATAGTTAGACAGGCTGCTTTCTCCTCTCTTGTGGAAGAACCCAGAACCAGGACTCACTTTTTATTTTTAAAAAGTGGGTCATTCATGTCAAATAGAGATAAGCTAAAAAGATTTCGTTCAGAGGGTTATAAGTCTTTGAAACACTCACTGTGAAAAGGTGTTCAAGGCAGAGTCTTTAAATATTTTTAAAGTAAAAATGGATAGATTCTTGGTAGGCCAAGGGGATAAAAGGATATTGGAAGTAGGCAAGAATATAGATTTGAGGTTGGGTTAAATGATCTCCTCTGTTCTTACATTCCTACCTTTTTCTGCTCAGTATGGTGTGTAAAGTGCAGGCTTCAGATCAGAGAGTGTTACAATCTTCACTTTTTGGTGTACATGGATGATCTGATTAAGGTCGGACTATCTCCAAATCTGCCGATGACTCCAGACAGGATATGTGAGAGAAACCGCTGGATGACAGTGGATGGATTGGGAAAGGGAACAGACAAGTGGCAGAAGCGGGCTAATGTGGATTTGTGAGGCAAGTAGACTTTGGAAAAATAAACAGACACGTCTTGGAAGTGAACACGAAATCAAAAGATACTGAAGGGTGAGAATATACACAGACACCCTTTTATTAAATACAGAAATTTATTGAATGTTGAGTAGTGAGATAAAGTTATCAAAAGGTCAATAACAGTTTGATAAAAGGTAAGTGTAAAGAAATATCAATTCAACCACAGATAAGGATAGTTTCATATCTAACTTTAGAGAGGACACTAAAGCCACAGAAAGCAGGGGGTGTAACCAGGAAGGGACTCTCGAGCTATCAGGAGAGATTAGAATATTGAGTAATTCAACTGGAGCAAAGAGGTAAAAGGAAATCTTGGAGATTTTTAAAATTATATAATGTTTTGAATAGAGAAGAACATCCCTTCCATTTGGGGAATCAGTAACGAGGTGATGTTGATTAAAAATTAGCACAGAGATCTCAAAGAGAGATTTAGAACTATGTGTTTTCACAAAGGGTTATTGGTCAGGGAATACTTCGCTGCAAAAGGCTGAAATAAATCTCAAGTGAAAAACTGAATAAGTCTATGAAAGGTGAATATGTGTCTACGGGAAAAGAGCCTGCAGTGGGATTAGCTTGGGATTGATCCAGGATTCTGGGAGAGAGCAGGGTAGTGGGGTTAGTTTGAGGGATTTTTCTAGTTACCAGCCAACTCAGGTGCAATTGGCTGATGGGCTGTTTCTGTACAACACATCTACTCCCAGCATCTAACTGGTTGTTGAATTCCAAATACAGTTAAGAGCCCTTTGAATTAATCTTGTGTTGTTACCTCCTGTGTAATGGCACAAAGTCTGTCCAGCTGGTTCTCCGTGTATCAGATGGACTGGGAGCCCAAGCTGCTTCCTGCATGCACTGTTTCTGTGGGGTCACTGCTTGAGATATCTGCTGTTTATTCAGCGGCACAGGGGTCCAGTCTTCTGAGGCATCATCCTTCACATCAAACGAGTTGGCAGCAGCTGAGAATCTGTGCAAGGGGATGTACCAAGCGATAGGCTGCAAAAAGGCAGAATACAGCCACTTATGTTCAACTTCAGCAAATATCCACAAGTTTGAAATTCACAATCCACTTCATGTGGCATATTTGCTCATTACATCTTTGGGATATTTCTTTGGGTTATTAAGGTGATTATTGTTTGTTCTAACAATTGGACTTCAATCCCCTATAATCTGGAGTGTACCTTCCTCTCTATTATTTCGCTATTTAGTCATGCAGTAGCTTGACTGAGAAACTGCAGCAGAGAATCTTTACTCAGTGGCATCTGAGATGAATTCCATTATGCCTCATGAATGGTCCCTTTTTCTTCTATAGAACTGAGGAAAATGTTTCTCTTGAATTCCCGAACGGAAGTAGTTCCAAGATATTGACCCAGTGACACTGAAGGAATAGCAATATATTTCCAAGTCAGGGTGGTGAGTGGCTCGGAGCAAAACTTTCAGGTGTCTGCTTTCCTTGCTCCTCTACATGATGGTGGCCATGGGTTTGGGGGAGCTTTGGGGGTTTTCTGCAGTGTATCTCATGAATCAGTACTGAGCATCAGTAGTGGAGGGAGTGAATGTTTGTGGATGTGGTGCAAACTACACAGTTACTTTATCCTGGATGGTGTCAAGCTCGTTGTTAGAGCTACACCCTTTGCAGCAAGTGGGGAGAATTCCATCACACTCCTCATTTGAGCTTGTAGATGGTAGACAAGTTTTGGGGAGTTATTTGCTGTAGGATTCCTGGCCTCTGACCTGCTCATGGAGCCACAATGATTATATGGCTAGTCCACTTCAGCTTCTGGTCAATGGTAACCCCCCAGGATGTTGATCTTGGGGGAATTCAGTGATGGTAGTGCTGTCAAATGTCAAAGGGTGATGGTTAGATTCTCTGTTGTTGAAGGGGGTCTTTGCTGGCACTTGTGTGACATGAATGTTACTTGCCACTTATCAGCTGAAAGCTGGATGTTGTCCACGCCTTGCCGTCCAGGACATGAACTGCTTCAGTACCGGTGGATGCTGCAAATAGTGCGGAATAATGTGAAGTCATCAATGAACATCCCCACTCTTGTGATGGAGAGAAGGTCATAGATGAAGCAGCTGAAGATGGTTGGGCTTAGGACACTACCCTGAGGAACTCCTGCAGTGATGTCCTGAATCTGAGATGACTGCCTTCCAACAACTACAGCCATCCTGACTCCTATTAATTGCCGTTTTTCTTGGGGTCTTGACAAATATTTAGATTCAATAAAATATGGAATTAAAAGTTAGCCTAATGGTGAACCTGTCACCATTGCGGATTGTTGTAAAAACCCATCTGATTCACTAATGCCCTTTGGGGAAGGAAATCTACCCTCCTTACATGGTCCAGCCTACATGTGGATCCAAACCCACGGTATTCTTAACTGCTCCTGAAATGGCCTACAAAGCCAATCAGTTTTAGGGCAGCGAGGGATGGGCAAGAAATTCAGTGAATTTGTCAATGAAACCCAAATCTCATCAAAGAAAAAAAATCTATACATGTCAGGAATAGGTGGGTGGATGGCTGGAAAGCCATGTGTTGGGATTTAATGAGCACACCTGCCTTCAGACCAGAGAATGTAAAATCCAGCTCTTTGGGAACGGTGGCTCTGTGGTTAGCACTGCTGCCTCACAGCACCAGGGACCCGGGTTCGATTCTAGCCTGGGGCGACTGTCTGTCTGGAGTTTGCACATTCTCATCGTGTCTGCGTGGGTTTCCTTCATTTGTTCCGGTTTCCGGTTTCCTCCCGCAACCAAAGATGTTCAGGTGAAATGAATTGGTCATACTAAATTGTCCATAGTGTTCAGGGATGTGTAAGTTAGATACATTAGTTAGGCGTAAATGTAGAGTTATAGGGTAGGGCAATGGATCTGGGTGGAGTTACTCTCTGGAGGGTCAGTGTGGACTTGTTGGGCCAAATGGCCTGTTTCTACACTGTAGGGATTCAAAAAAAATTCTAAATTTGAGAATCTCTGCCCATTACAGAGCATATTCCTCACTCCACTACCCTCTCCTTTCTTTACCTGACCATTTGATTTGCAGAGAGCTGTGGTACATTCTGGTCCACTCCGGAATCTGTGCTGCTCTTGCCACACGAGGTCAGATGGAAGCCTTTGGGAGATGTCAGCTACTGCAGCCCAAACCTACATGGAGAAAACAAATTAAAGTAAACCAGAGGGGAAGGCATCGCCTTCTTGTTCACAATAAATCCTTTTAAAAAAGACTATGTGATTTGCTTCTGAGTTCCTTATCACTGTGCTGAAAGGGTCACGGTGTAGTAACTATAAGATGGTTTTACTATATAGGACCTTTCACATCCTCAGTGCATCTCAAAACACTTGACAGCCAATGAAATCTGTTTTTTAAAGTATTGCCACCCATTGTAGTGTACAGAAACATGGCAGCTGAGTTGTGCAAAGCAAGATTCCACGAGTAATTCTTCTTTCAGTAAAAATGAAGCTTTGACCCAATTGCTGTAAGAACCAACGGTCTCACTCATCCTTTAAGAAAGGAAAGCTGCTGCCCTTACACTGGCAGGGATTATACGTGACTCCGTTCCCATAGCAGTGATTATGAACTGTTCTCTGATGTGGTCAAGCAAGCCATGTTATTATAGTATCCCCTTCTCGGGTTAAGTAGAGATGTGCAAGGACTTGCCTGCAAAGCTCACATCCTGAGTATGAATGCTTGAGATCCTTTCGAGGTGGTCTAGGTGTATACTATATTCATTTGAAATTTGAATTTTAAAGTAAACTACACTTGTAGTTTCAGTTGTATTAGAGAACCTTTTTTGTTAAAAGGTCAGCAAGTCATTTTGGATCAGTGAATTAGAGACATCGTTTCTAAGAAAGCATGTGACCTCAGCTGAGTGCCTAATAAGATACCTGCGATATTAATTGATGATGCATTTACAAAGTTGGACTTTAATGTCAGACAGCGAAAACAGATCAGGGTATTCATTTTTTCTTAATATCAGAAGAACCCAGTTTCAAGATCAAAAGCCATTTAACCCAAGCAGAGGAATTTTATTTGTGAAGTCTCCAGGTTGTGAGAGTTTGTGTAGAAGCTTAAAGCTGAAAAGAGATTTTGGCCATCAGACCTGGAAAGTATCTGTTAAAGAAGAAATTAAAGAGGTGAGAGTGGATTCAAGCTTTACTGAGATTGAATGAAGGATATTTCTAGGGAAAGGATGGAAACTCTGTTTTGCAATTTGCTAAGATCTTTCTCATCCGTCAAATATAGAGCGAGGTTTGTTCATTTCATCTTGTGTAGTAAATTTGTTTTCAAAAAAATCAGCGGCTCACGATAATTTTTTCAACACTAACTACTACAGTGACCAACTGTGAAAATTGAACTTATTATCAATCAAGCCAGGTTTCACTCTGCATTTCCATCATCTGGGATCATGCCATCAGACTGGGGGAAGATCAATTGCCAAACTCTCACTGGTTAGACCTTGTAAAGTGTTGACAGGCCTGAGTGGAAGCGAATAGCTGGTTTTCGACTCAGAGCTAAATCTAGGAATTAAAACTCTCCCTCTTTCCTTTTTCTGATAATTTTGGTACTTTGAAAAAGAGTGAAAGCTTTCACATAAATGGATGGAGGGAGGGACAGACAGGTACTAGCAATATCAGGACAAGGTGTAGTGACAGATGTAGGAATATATAGACAATAAAAACAGATACTTGATGGTAGTAACAGGCTTTCGATGGCATTACCTTGAGGCATTGCTGTGCTGGAAGCAATGAGTGTTGTGGGAAGCGGTACAAGGAGATTGGATAAGCACCAACTCTCTGTTGCAGAGTGCAGCCACTGAGATCTATGTTCTTGTCGTAGGAAGTGTTGAAGAGTTGAACAAAACAGCCTTTGGAATCCAACTCCTGTATCTTCACAGAGGTAGTTGCTCTAGAACCAGATGAGAAAGCCAACTTTGATTGATCTGTGTTTGAGAAATGATTCTGGATTTTACATTCTACTGAAGGACTGTTTGGTACTGACCACTTAGTCCATTGGTCAAGACTGGGAAAGCTATATAATTGCTTAGCACTCTATGCTCAGATAAAGGTCTATCAGTTTCAATTCTGTTGCATGTTTTCAATGTTTCAATAAAGCAGAGAAATAGACAATGCAGTCCAACTAATCTGTGTGCTGTTTATATCTCATACAACAGCAGAGACTTTCTAATGGTTACAGCACAGGAGGTCACTCAGCCCAATGTTACTGTACTGACCCTCTGCAACAGAGACCTGGTCCCACTCCACCAGCTTTTCTCTGTCAACTTGCAAATTATTTGACTTCAGATAATTATCCAATACCGTTTTGAAAGCCACACTTGAATGCGCCTTCACCACACCCTCAGGCAGTACATTCCAGATCCTAATCACTGGATGCATAAACGTTTCCATCAACTGCAATCTATCACTTTCATAATTTCAAAGGCCTTCATAAGGCTATCTTTAATCTTCACTTTTCCAAAGAAGAAAGATGTAATCTGTTTAATCTTTCCTGAAAATTATAACTTCAGAGTTTGGATAGTTCTTGTATGTCTGTTTTGCATCCTCTCCAGTGTCCCTATATTTGCTTTCTGTTTGATTAATCCCAGGTATATGGATTTAGAAACTGTGCAAACTTCTCAAATTAGCACACAAACTCTCTCACACATGGACACACCACACACATGGACATGCTCACACACACGGACACACACGGAAGAACATGCTCACACACATGGACACACACGCAAGGACATGCTCACACACCACACACATCAGCATGGACGTGCTCACATACACACACACAGACACGCGGACGCACACATGGGCACACACATGGACATGCTCAAACACGGACACGCTCTCACACACACACGCTCACACACACACACGTGGACATGCTCACACATACACATGGTCATGCTCACACACATGGACACGTTCACACACACATATGGACATACACAAATACACACACGGACGGACACAAACAGACATATTGCATACATACATACGGACACGCTCACACGCACACACACACACGTACACACGTATGGACAAGCTCACACGCACACATAGACACACACATTCGGACATGCTCACACACATACAGACATACTCACACACAAATACAGACGCACGTAGACACACATACAGTCATGTTCACATACATACGGACATGCTCACACAGACACGCACATACAGACATACACGCACATACAGACATACTCACACACACAGACACTCTCACATACACATATACACACACACAGAGGGACACACAGGGACACACTCGCACACACACTTGGACACACACACAATAGATATCAGTCCAATTTCATTATCATCATCATGGGAATGAATAGCAGATTGAGTGTCTCCTAATTTTTCGAAGAAAGATATTTATCTTGAGATTACACATGAAATGGACAGCTGCCAGTTGAAAAAAAATTTGTCAGGACAAGAAACAGTAAGAAGTTATCGTCAGCAGGCTCAGCAAATTATCAGGCATTTGATCATTTTATTTCTAAGCAAGTATTGTACATGAATACTTCTATTAAAATAGTTATTGTATTGGTGCATTGTCTTTTGCTGCTGCTTATCTTTGAACAAAATATTTGATAGTTTGTGACTTTAATGCAAACTGTAATTGAGTTTACTATTAGGAGGGAATGAATTAGAATTAAATTAGTCTTTATTGTCACATATATACAATGATGACAGTGAAAAGTTTATACATCGCCACTTAGAGTACTGACTTAGGTATGAGGTACCTTGGGTACAACTTCTTTAGTTACAAGATTTTTGATAATAGAGAAATAAAATATCCAGCATTTCAGAAATAAAAGTTCTGAACAGCAGACCACATTGGCACTCAGCTTCCAGTGTGTACTGGGCCCCGGCTCCAGACGGAACCGGCCTTCACCTTGAGGATCATGAAGCTGGGAGATCACTTCAGACCACAACGCCAGGTAGAGGAAGCCACACCGGGAGGCCACTATGGGAGGAGGATGCTGTCCCAGGCCGGGAGGCCGCTACAAGAGGAGGAGGAGGGAGCTGTGCCAGGCCAGGACATTACCGCACTACACTGGGAGGCTGCTACGGGAGGAGGATGCTGCGTCAGGCCGGGAGGTATGGAAAATAAAGAACATGAAAGCATGGGAAGGGTTAAAGCATGAAGATCACTGGAATCTGTGTTCTGTGGAAGGCAGGATGGGATAACCATAGTGGAACATTCTTACACCAATTATCAGAATAAGGTTAAGGCTAAAAGGTCGCTATGGCGAGATGAGATAACACAAGTAACAAAGCAAGTTTCTCTGTTAAGTGCTATTATGACAGGATTGGGACCGTAAATATTTGGGACATGACATTAAAATACCTAATTAATAGTTAGTAGAGTCAGCTTGAGACAGGAGACTATTGTAATGGATGGAATAGCTAAATATCTATCATGATAGTTTAGTCTGCAATGGAAGATTCCTGTAGCAGAAGTGATAATACATATCCAACCGTGACATTAGAATAAGATCAAGTAGAATGTACAACTAAAGAGATAATGGGAACTAACATCACTGGTTTATTGTGTAGCTAGAGTGAGGTACTTAGATTAATATAGTTGGACATGCTGATAAGCTAACAGAAACATGATAAAAAAAGATATAAAAATCCATGGACCCTGAGGTTCGGGGCCATTCGAGAATCTGCTTTCTCAGTGTCACGGTTTTTTGTTTGCAAATAAAAGACCTACTTCTTGAAAACTCTCTGCGTCTCCTGGTGGTTCTCGTTATTTTCTCCACAACAGAGGTCACCACACCACGCTGGGAGGCCGCTACGGGAGGAGGATGCTGCATCAGGCCAGGAGGTTGTCACACCACACATGGAGGCCACTAGAGGAGGAGGATGATGCGCCACGCTGAGTGGTCAGCACAACACTCCGGGAGGACGCTGCGCCAGTCTGGGAGTTGGTGCTGGAGGCCAAGAGTTGTCACCAGAGGGCTGGGAATCATTACTCACCGGAGGGCTGGGAATCACCGCTCACCATGGGCTGGGAATCATCGCTCACCATAGGCTGGGAATTGTTGCTCGCCGGAGTCTGGGAACTGTTGCTCACCGGAGGCCGGGAATTGTCAGAGAGAAAAAGAAAATAAAGCACTAAGAGAAAGAAAGGAGTAGTGTCCTACTCCACTGCGATCTTGAGAACGTAAGAGGACTAGTCCATCAAAGGTAGGGCAGCAGAGCCCTGATGGATGCACCAATGGTGGACCAGGAAAACACCAGTGAGCCCAACAATCACAGGACAGGAGAGTGCTGGTGAGTGCACCAATGGCAGGCAGGAGAACACTGGTGAGCCCACCAATCACAGGGCAGGAGAGTGCTGGTGAATGCACCAATGGCGGGCAGGAGAACACCGATAAGCCCACCAATCACGGGGTGGGAGAGTGCTGGTGGATGCACCAATGAGGGGGCCAGCATCACAGTTGATGGAAGTTGGTGAGATGAATTTATAACAGACCTATCCCTTGGCTTTGTTCCGGTTCATACCTGGATATTGCTGGGTTCCTGTTTGGTGTCAGATCTGAAGAGTGCCAATTCTTCTCTGTTGATAGCTTCTGGGTGATTTGTGAATCTGTTAAACAGGCAGATGTTTACCACAGTGAGGGTAGAGAGAATAACAAACACTGTAATGCTCGAGAAAACACTGGGAAGCATTCACTATTTAAGTTAAACAGCTGTATCTTTCCCCAGTTTACTGTCTGCACTGTGAGGTGGGTAGAATCAGCTCTTGATACCACACTGACCCTCTGCCCAGCTTTAAGGCACTGAATGCTGGCACACTGTTCAGTCAAGGAGATTCCAGACCCAGCTGATTACATTTAACAGACACAAAGTTGTAAAGAACGCCTGCTCTTTCTATCTTTAGCTTTGGGGACTAAAGTGTTGGTCACTAATGGCGGAGGTGACTCAGCACCAAGCAGCAATGAAACCATGGACTGCACTGCTCTGGAGGACTCAGTCCCACACAGTGTTTGCCAAGCCCTATATTCATTATCTCTGCTGAACAAAATTAGATAATTCACAACCGGGAACCACAACCAGCCAAAAGTAAATCCAAGAGAATTCAGGAGAAGCTCCTTTGTGCAGGCAATGCGAAAATGTAGGACTTCCTGCCAAAAGGAATAGCTGGGAAGTTGAGCAGAGGAAAGTTGATTAAACGCATGAGGAAGAAAGGGAATGGTAGAATATGTTGTTAGGGATGGAATGAAAAGGAATTGGGAGGATACTGATGTAAAGCATAGACATCACAGAGCTGTCAGGCCTGATGGCGTGTTTCTATGTAGTAAACGCAATGTAATTCTATATCATTCTGAGGGTCCTAATCAATGTCCACAAATTCAATCAGAACTCAGAAGCTAAACTGGATATTTTATACCTACCTTGCAGCTTTTCGCTCTGGACGGGTACAGAGGCTGGTGGACAGAGTGCAGGTTCAAACATTTCCATTTCAGAGTGGTGGGCAGTGCTTGATACCATCCCCTGGTCCCCCTCCTGCTCCTGAGGGTGCTGCCTGTCTCCATGAGATTCTCTCGGTATTTCAGAACAACCTTCCTCCAAGGCTTTCCCAACCAAATCAGTTAATTCTTTATATAATCTTGATTCATAGAAAGGATAGGATTGTTAGCT